>NC_041392.1:421110114-421156463 GCF_002162155.2 Triticum dicoccoides | reverse complement strand
AATCTGAGTGTGCCCTGAGAAAGAGATATGTGCAGCTCCTATCGGGATTTGTCGGCACATTCGGGCGGTGTTGCTGGTTTAGTTTTACCCTGTCGAAATGTCTTGTTGTACCGGGATACCGAGTCTGATCGGAATGTCTCGGGTGGAGGTCTATTCCTTCGTTGACCGTGAGAGCTTGTGATGGGCTAAGTTGGGACACCCCTGCAGGGATTGAACTTTCGAAAGCCGTGCCCGCGGTTATGGGCAGATGGGAATTTGTTAACGTCCGGTTGTAGAAAACCCGAAGTCGACCTTAATTAAAATACATCAACCGTGTGTGTAACCGTGATGGTCTCTTTCCGGCGGAGTCCGGGAAGTGAACACGGTGTTGGAGTTATGCTTGACGTAGGTAGTCCAGGATCACTTCTTGATCATACCTTTATCGACCGTGCTTTGCCTTCTCTTCTCGCTCTCATTTGCGTATGTTAGCCACCATATATGCTAGTCGCTTGCTGCAGCTCCACCTCATTACTCCATCCTTCCTATAAGCTTAAATAGTCTTGATCTCGCGGGTGCGAGATTGCTGAGTCCCCGTGGCTCACAGATACTTCCAAAAACCAGTTTGCAGGTGCCTATGTTACCGAGCAGGTGACGCAACCAAGCTCAAGGAGGAGCTCGATGAAGATCTTGTCCTTTGTGTTGTTTCCGTTCTAGTTGATCAGTAGTGGAGCCCAGTTGGGGTCGATCGGGGACCTTTGTCGCATTTGGGGTTCTTCTTTTATTTTGGTTCCGTAGACGGACCTTGATTGTACCTGGATGATGTAATGCTTTATTCATGTAATTGTGTGAAGTGGCGATTGTAAGCCAACTATGTATCTCTTTCCCTTATTGTATTACATGGGTTGTGTGAAGATTACCTCACTTGCGACATATGCCTTCAATGAGATTATGCCTCTAAGTCGTGCCTCGACACGTGGGAGATATAGTCGCATCGAGGGTGTTACAATATCTTCCCATGGTTGATATGGAATTGGGAGAGGCATGTAAATGCCATGGGATTGAGCTTTAGACTTAGCTTTGCGACATGTAGAGCATCGGTTGGTGAAGCGGTTGACGTCGAGAATCATGTTGGGCAACAGTAGTTCTTGGAGAGCGTAGCGAAAGTCTTGTCGTGTCCAAAATTTGCCATTAGTCCTCCTCCATGCGATTTTGCAAAATCAACAAACGAAGAGAAGACTCGGGGATGCAAGGCTTGTTAGCTCTCATAAGATATCCATCTTTGATTTAATAGTATTCTCAAGAGGTATGCTTCAAACATTTGGCATACGGAATAGCAAAAGTAGGATCAGGCTCATACAAGTCTTTTATCTGCTCAAAGCCAATGACATCCAATTCAAGTTGAGTAACAAGCATGCATATACGGGAAAGTGCATCCGCCACAACATTTTCCTTACCTTTGATGTACTTGATGATATAATGAAAAGACTCAATGAATTCACTCCACTTAGCATGATGCTTGTTCAACTTGGTTTGACCCTTAAGGTATTTAAGCGTCTCATGATCGGTATGAATGATAAATTCATGAGGGCAAAGATAGTGTTCCCATTCATGCAAAACTCGCACTAAAGCATATAACTCTTTGTCATAGATGGGGTAATTGAGTTGCGCTCTGGAAAGTTTCTCACTAAAGTAAGCTATGGGGTCCTTCTCTTACATTAACACACCTCCTATGCCATTACCACTAGCATCACAATGAATCTCAAAGGGTTTGTCAAAGTTGGGTAATGCAAGCACGGGAGCATGAGTAAGCAAATTCTTAAGCTCATTGAAAGCGGTATCTTGGGATGGTCCCCAAGCAAAAGGCACATTTTTCTTGCTCAAAGCATGCAAAGGTGAAGCAATGGTTCTAAAGTCCTTCACGAATCTACGATAGAAACTGGCTAGACCAAGGAAACTACACACTTGTTGCAAATTGGTTGGTTGGGGCCAAGTTTTAATAGCATTGATCTTAGAGTCATCAACATGAACACCCTTAGAGGAAACAACAAAACCCAAGAAAACGATCTTATCAACGCCGAAAAGGCACTTTTCCATGTTAGCATAGAGATGCTCGTTTTGAAGAGTTTGCAAAACGGTTCGAACATGGGTGACATGATTTTAAGAGATTTGCTATAACTAGGATATCATCAAAGTAGACCACGACAAACTCACCAATGTAAGGGCGAAAGACATGATTCATAAGACGCATGAAAGTACCCGGTGCTTCCGATAAACCCATAGGCATGACTAACCACTCATACAAACCAAACTTTGTTTTGAAAGCGGTTTTCCATTCATCACCCTCTTGTATGCGGATTTGATAGTAACCACTTTTAAGATCAATCTTGGAAAATATAGTGGCACCACTAAGTTCATCAAGCATATCATCAAGGCGTGGAATAGGATACCTATAGCGAACGGTGATAGCATTTGTAGGTCTACAATTGGAGCACATGTGAAAGCTACCGTCTCGTTTTGGCACAACAATGACCGGAACGGCACAAGGACTCAAACTTTCGGGCACAGGTCCATGGTCTATGAGATGCTTTACTTTCCTTTGTATTTCTTTAGTTTCTTCAGGGTTGACACGGTAGGGAGCTTTGTTCGGTAGAGGTTCTCCGGGGATGAGGTCGATGTGGTGCTCGATGCCTCATAGTGGAGGTAGTCCCGGAGGTAGCTTGTCGGGGAAAACATCTTGAAATTCCTACAAAATAGAAGACAACACTAAAGGTAGAGCATGAGAGGTGTTAGCTTTTGGTGCGTCGTCCTTGCATAAAAGGACATAGTGTAGGACACTAGATGGTTCTCGCACACTCCTATTATCTCACATTTGGTGGCAAATAGAACTAAGTTCCTCTTTTCGCTCATCGTGGAGGCACTCGATTTGGGATTGTGGAGCTCGCTCTCTTTTTGGTAGTTCGCTCTCTAACCATTCTCTCCACGATGGGTGGCTTGCTTGTCGGCGATCACTTGGCTCGGAGACATAGGGTGAAGTACGTACTCCTTTCCTTTCATCTTGAAGAGGTAGTGGTTCATTTCGCCATTGTGGATGACACCTCTATCAAATTGCCATGGGCGTCCAAGAAGAAGGCAGCAAACGGTCATTGGAAGGACATCGCACTCCACAGTGTCTTTGTAGGCGCCAATTTGAAGGAGACTTGTACTCGATGCTCGACTTGGATAGTGGCGGAGTCGCTAAGCCATTGAACTTTGTAGGGATGTGGGTGCTTCGTCTTGGGCAATTGGAGCTTGGAGAAAAGTTCTTCACTTGTGATGTTATGACAACTCCCTCCGTCGATGATGACCTTGACAGACCTTCCATTGATGTTGACCTTGCTATGACAGATATGGCATCGTTGGTGTTCTTATTGGTGATGTTGAAGAGTCAAGACCTTGGAGACAACAAGAGCGGGACTTGAATCTTCATCACAAATGACTTGTTCCGTGTCTTCTTCGTTCACTTGCCGGTGTATGGCCACTTGCTCAAGGGCGTCCATTTCTCCTTCACTCATTGAGTCATAAGTGCCGCCATCTTTGAGGAACATGGTCCGCTTGTTGGTGCACTCATCGGACTTGTGGCCTCTGCCTCCGCATGTGAAGCATTTGAAGGAACTCGTCTTGACGGTCTCATTGGTTGGAGTAGATGATGATGAAGCTGTCGGCTTGAAGTTGCTCGTTGTAGGAGGATGACTTGGGGTTTAAGAATCTTTCTTGTAACTCGACTTGTCGATGTTGCTTGTAGAAGGCTTTGTTGACGAAAGCGGTGTTGTAGTCGTTGAAGCTTGGGTGTTGGAGAAACCATATGACTTGGAAGAGAACTTGCCATATTCGAAGTCATCTTGCACTTGGCGTTCCACTTTGGTAGCTTGATGCACTAGCACGATGAGGTCCGAGTATGGTTGGAAGTCGGCGATCTTCTTGATAGGATGATTGAGTCCATTCAAGAAACGTGCCATTGTTTGCTCATCATCTCCCGTAACATTGGCTCTTATCATGGCAATCTCCATCTCCTTGTAGTACTCTTCAACTCTCTTGGTTCCTTTCTTGAGTAGTTGGAGTTTCTTGAAGAGGTCGCGGTTGTAGTAGGTAGGCACAAAGCGTGCTCTCATGACATCCTTCATTTGCGCCCAAGTAGTGATGGGTGGTTCACCTCTTGCCTCACGGCACTCGATGACTTGTTCCCACCAAATGAGGACATAGTCTTGGAACTCAAGAGATGCCATCGCGATCTTCTTCTCTTCTTCATAGTTGTGCAAGCGGAAGATTTTGTCGACCTTCAATGCCCATGAAAGGTACTCTTCGGGATCGTTGCTTCCATTGAACTTGGGCATGGTGAACTTTAGCTCGCCGTAGCATTGCTCTTCATTGTGTTCGGGATGGGGATGATGACATCCTTGACAAGGAGGATCGTCTCTCACAATTTGCTCTTGCCATGGAGGATTTCCATTGTCTTCTTATTCTTGTTGAACTTGATGTTCTTGGCAAGCTTGTGGAGGAACTTGTCGAGATTAACATTGCATGCGAGCTTGATATCTTCGTTCATGAATTTTTTCGCGAAGTGCTTCTTCATGTTCACGAGCTTGTCGGCCTCGATTGGCTACGGCTCAACTTGAATCTCGGAGGGATTGTTGCGCCTCAAGTGCTCGAGCATCTCGCAATTGTTGCTCTTGATGTTGTGCCTCGGCATATTTTGCTTCTTGGTGAAGAAGCGCTCGCTCTTCCTCTTCGTGTTGGCGTTGTCATTGCTATTCTTGTGCTTTTGCAAAGGTAGCTTGGTTTTGACAGTGTCGGTGCTCTTGACAGTCAGTGTCGCATAGAGGATTGAGGATTGCTTGACGATCGTTGCGCGTGGCATGACGAAGAGTATTCGATGTCAGTGTACTTGAGCCGGAGAGGGTGAAGTCGGAGTGTCGACTTGAGCGGCTCCGTCTTGAGAGGACTAAGTGGAAGAAGAGCGGTTGAGCAACAAAGCACGAATCTCGTCCATTCTTGCGTCGTTCTCTTGCTTGTGATCTTCGAGCTTGTGGTCAAAGTAGTCTCTTGTACGTTGCTCGGAAATTCGCAAGTCTGCGGCGAGGTTGTCGATGCATTCACTCATTGCTTGCTGCTCTTGATGCAAAGCACGTTGTGCACCAAAGAGGTGGCTCTTTGTGACGTAGGAGTTCATGTCGTTGTCTTTCCCGATGAAGAGTGGGTTGGTAGAAGTACTTGGCCTATCCATCATTCCAAGAGAAATATGTGAGTGGGAGAAAGAGAAGAACGTATACCAAATGTACCTTGACCGAAGTTGAAGGTGGATCAATGATCACTCCAATCTGGAACAAGGAAATAGCACAATTGGTACCAATTCTTGTTGATTTATCATACCTACACAAGTAAAAGCTTTTGGTGGAGCTTGGTTAGGATTGTGGCACAAAATTTTATGCAATTTTTAGTGAGCTTCAATAATGTTGGAAAAGATTCGCAAGTTTGCAATGCAACAAGTAGACCAAGCAATATAAGGTACACGGGAACACACACGCAAAGATGTAAGTGGGGTCGTGCAACCAAGGATGAGCCAAAATGTGGAATCCATGAAAATACTCTTGTTGCACAACAATAGAGAGACGCTAGCACGATTGCACAATAGGAAGATACGAAGACTTGTGCACAACCTACTAAGCAAAAATGCAACGACTTCTATCCCAAGTATGCTCTATGTATGGTGTTTCGATGATATGATCCAAGATGATCTAGTATGACAATCTTAATGTTGTATGATGCTATGGTTCTTGCTTAAAAGCTCTTTGCTTATTTTTCCCCTTTGCTTAAAAGCTTATTTATCTCTTTTCTCATGCAATTCTTCACGAACCAAGATAGCAATTGTGTATGCAATGACAACCTTGTGACACAAGAGATGATACCAAGATATGCACCAATGATGTATGTATGCTATGGGAAGTATGATCGCTAATGTGCACAAGTCACGTTGTCGGCAATACTCAAAGGCTAGTCTCGATGGGTAAGCGACGCAAAGGAGTAAGGATATGATGGCTATCAATGTAATGGCAACAATGATATGTCCAATACCAAGATGAGGTTACCGTTTCTTGGTTCCTTATCCGTAAGAAAGAACCGATGACGGTGATCAAATGAGTGGTGCGAATAACAATATGATGTTGTCGAGATGGTCGTTGTTGATGACGCGTCCGTGGCAAAGATGAGCGGCGGTGATGTTGATGTCGAACCGTACCTAAATAGCCGAAGCACACTAGGACAGGGAACCACAACTCAAATTCTCAAAGCACAATGTGGCAAAAAACGTGTCGGAGTGCGAAACGGGTAAGCAATGGTGGTGGTATGCGGAAATGGTGACCGTGTAGAGGTGGTGGGAATGCGTATGCGGAGGTGTGGCGCTGGTGGAGACCAAACTGAACAAGATTCAGTTTCGTCAGGGAACGCCGGATATCCGAGGGTTTATAGTTGTCCGGTCGTCGGACGTCCGGAGGCGGTCGGACATCCGGTGCCTGGCTGAAATTCGGGCACTTGAAGAACAACTATGGTTCGTGATTGGGATGGCGAAATTCGTCGAATCCGGGCGAATTCGTGGATGCGAAAGGTGGAGACGAAGGGGAAAAGCTAGACCCACTCACGGAAAAGCAAATCCACGGATCAAATGCAACAAAATTTCATCACACCAACAAATCACAAAAAAAAATTGGGGCTATTTTTTGTGCAGAATCTTCGAATTAGGAACAAAATCAACAAAAAAGGCTAGAAACACAACGTGGAGGCTCCAAAAACGTGATCAACGTGGCTCTAGATACCAAGATGATGTAGGGTAGGAACCCTAGGGGTCGATCTTTCATGAAAGGAGCGGATCCCACAAAGAACATGAGGGAAAACACGAGGTGAAACACAAGGGGAAACACGAGAGAATCACTAAACCAATAAGAAATAGTCACACATAAGCTAGATCCTCGAGTACATAAGAGATCACATGATCCACGGTCAACTAAGGACGATACAAAAGGTAACGGGTCTTCTCCGTGAGGAGGTCTTGATGGTCTTCTCTGCAAGGAGGTATTGAATCCAAAGGGATCTTCTCCGAAGAGGGGCTGCGGTCTCTCTCGTGGAGTAGATCCGATGTGGATGAGCAAAGCTCTATCTCAAGTATGAGCTAAACCAATGCTGACCCTAGAAAACAGGAGGAGTAGGTCTATATATAGTCTTAGGAGTCGAAGGGGTACATGGGCTGCGGCCCAACACACAAACAACACACAGACGTCGAACGTCCAGGAGTAACCTGTCGTCCGGAGGCTCGTGAGGGTCCGGACGTCCGGAGGCTCGCGAGGGTCCGGACATCCGATGCTCGTCAGACGTCCATAGATTCGGCTCGGGTGGGCTTCAGTCGGACGTCCGGTTGGGATCGGTCGTCCGGGGCGTCGTTCGTCCGAAGGGCCTCGGAAATCCATAGACTTGTGTCGGGTGTGGGTGTGCCGGTCGTCTGGAGAGGCCCGGTCTTCCGGAGCCTGGAGGTAGTCGGACGTCCGTAGCTTGCCGGTCGTCCGGAGCCAGGGAGTTCCGAGCAGTCCTTCTTCTTGTCCATTGAGCTTGGCGTCCTCACCGTCTTGTCCGTTGAGTGTACTTGGTCCGTGGCTTTCCTCCAAGCACCTGATCACACATAGGGTTTCCACTTGAGGTAGTAGCCAAGTGTCATGCATAGAAAGTGGTAGTTCAGAGAGGAGTGAGTTCACCTTATCTTCGATAGCCTTCTCTCGGGCTCTTGTCATTGGTCCAAGTGGTGTTGTTGGAGGTGAAGAAGTGTCCATGGGGATGATCGTGGGATGCTCTGCATCAGAAGGGGATGACGCGGAGCCGGGGAAGACGCGGCAGTGGATGCCCACGCGGAAAGGAGTATGAGGGTTGGCTGGTTCGGTTGCGGTGTGAGGCTGCCGTCCCCATAGAATAATAGGGGTTGTGGGTGAGTAGAGGGATGGCCTGGCTAGCGGTGGGAGTAGTAGGGGGCGGTGAGGCCTCCGCGGCAGCACAACCGGCCACAGGAGGAAGGAGCAGGCGGCACGATCGGCGCTGGTTTGGGCGGCTAGAGAAAGAAGACCAGAGGTGCAAGAAGCACTACGACCGTTGGATGGACATCCTACGGTCACTGGAGCTTGAATCGTTCATATTTCCTAAGTTGACAAAGCCCTCCGTCCGCGTCAACTTAGTAGGCCCACAAGTCAGCCTCCCACTATGGTGGGTACTAGCTAGCAGGCTGAGTATTCATTTTTTTTTGTGTTGACCATGCCGCGCCGAGCGCATCCAAGGTGGTGGACGATGGCGAGGCCCCGGACAGCAATGGGACGGAGATGGGAAGAGCGGGAGTGGAGTCACAGACGGAGAGGTGTATCAGGGTTAACTGGTTCTGGTGTAGTGTGGTTCGGCAGTCGGTGGAGAAGAACATGAGGTGTGGAGGGGTGGAGGGATGGCCTGGCCGGTGGTGGGGTAGCGCTTCACAGCGAAGCATGCTAAGCAGAGCTGCTAGCAGCAGGAGGCGGGAGCAGGTTGTCCTGGAGGTGCTAGAGGAAGAAGACGAGAGATTGAAGATGGATGCCGGTCGTTGGATGTAAATCCAATGGCTAGTGATGTCAGAATCATTTGTTGACTAAGTTGACAACGACTTGTGTGGCTTCGACCTATTGGCCCACATTTCGGACTCCAAAAATGTGGCACATATTCAACCCATTTTTTCAGAATTCACAGTCCATTTGATCTTTTTTTGAGAATTACGGTCCATTTGCTGGGTTGGATGAACAAATAATGTAGCGTCCATGCGGCCCATTGTTGAAAAACTACAACCCATTTTCGCTTTCTCGAAATACACGAATTTGCTCAGCTGGCTGAACAAATAATGTAGCGTCCATGCGGCCCATTTATTTTTTCCTAAAAAATTATAGCCCACTTTCACTTTCTTGAAATACACGATTTTGTTGGGCTGGTTCTAGTTATAATGTTGGGTTGGGCGCATCAATGTTATCAAAAAAATAAACAGGGGCTTAGCATTTTTATAAATATATTTAAATAATAAGTGATTTGTTATTACATTGGCCCTTAAATCTTACCAAGCTTTTGTACACAATCACCAGGATTTCCGTTGCCTTGATGTAAAAAATCTAGGATTTTATTGTTAAAAAATTGTTTTTATAAGTTAATAAGACGTGGGATATTGTTTTCTCATATATGTAAGTATCTGTTAAATATATGATGACAATAACAATAATATATAATAATATATAAAATAATATAAATATGTATAATATAGTTAGAAGGGAAACATAAGTTGGACCTGGCGTTCCTATTCTTATATAGAAAAATAGAACAGACCTCTGCGTTTTCTTCGAAAAAATAGATAAGTTGGGCTGTGGATGTTTCAGGAAAAATAAAACCTAGGATGGGAGGTCCATAGGCCGGTCGATACCTGGCGGCCCTCAAGAAAATACAAATTGGCATGTCGTGGGTTGCGCATGCTAAAAAAGAAAGCCTAGACGGGGCATCCCACAACCCAGCTAATACTTGCTGGCCCACTGATAACAAATGATACTTGCCAGCTCCCCGACTTCATTGTAAATTTATCTCTTTCTGTAACTACATTGGAGCACCTCAAAAAATGTAACTATGTTGACAAACCCGTGGGCCCCTTCATCAGTATAGCATTAGGAGGAAGTATTTTTTCAATGAGGCACTTGCTTGCGTACGTCCATAGACCTGGTGGGTCCCGATTGTCTGCCTCTCCTCGTATGGTCCTCTCTAGATTCCTCTCGTTTGTTCAGCATGTTCACAACGGCTGACAGCGGCGCCACGGCGAGCATGCAAAGGCGGTGGACGAGAACAAACCACCGAAGCCGGCGAAGGCATACAAGGTGCAGTGCCTTATTTCTACCGAAACTACTGAACTAGCCCAGTGGCCAAGTGACACTACCCAGCCGCTGTTCCGCCCGGGTTCGATTCCACCTGATGCAGTGAAAATATCTCCAATTTTTTTGCCTCTGCCATTATTGAGATGTGGGTCCCCATTGTCATCTATGCACACCATGTCCAACACTTGCCAAAACTTCGTCCCTCGTTTTCACTGTTATTCGCACACTCAACATTATGTGAGCGTTTTGAAAATAGCATATCTTTTTTACTGTGTATGATATGAAGACGTGCTATGCATGAATGTTGATCAGCATGATGTTAACTAGCTGGTAGTAACATTTTCGACCATGAATAAAACATCCAACATGATGTTATCCCTGTTTGAAAAGGGCGTGTTAATATAAATGCTCTGCCTCTGAAACTTGCAGTTTCTTCTCTAAGAATCACATTGTCTGCACTTTTATATGAAACTACATTTTAAGTGCTAAAATAGATCTCTAGAATTCATAAAATACTTCATATGTGCAATACTGCAAATCTGAAATTCAAAAGACATTCATATATGAAAGTACTCTCAAAATACACAACACAAAACACAAAACACAACCTGAAATACTGACAACCCTAAGCTCCTCCTGACAATTCACAACCTTCCCGACTATTGGGTTGGGGCGGCAGTCCCGTCCTATTCCTCAGCGGCAGACAACCGCCCCGTGAGACGAGGTGAACAGCGAGGGAGAGGATGGCGGGGAAGCGTCATCGAGCCACCCTGCTTTTCTCCTCTTGCAGTTGGATTCGGTCGATGAAGACTCCACTGGCTCGCTCTGGCACAGCCCCCTCACAAACGGCACCCTATAGATGCTCGATCCTTCAATCTCTGGTGTATGCCCCATCTTGGATCGATACTCCCACCACCGCTACCTCACGATCGGATTTGGTGAATCTGTTTGCTCCATGGCCCAGAGGAGGAACTCTATGTACTCCCACGCGACTCCCTTCGGGAGTATCACCGCCTTTTCGCTCTGTTGTAGATATTTGGCCATGGATGTCACCGTCCCCGCTAATTGGTCGCCGTATGTGATCCTCACGTATCGGTTGTACTCCTCCATCGATCTACTTATCCACAACACCTTCACTCGCCGGCGGTGGTTTTTGAATGGAAGAGGAGTGGAGCGGCTCTGTTTTTGGATTAGAATGGGAGAGGAGCGGCGCTAATTCTGGATTGGAATGGGAGAGGAGGGGCGGTGGTTTTGAAATGGAAGAGGAGAGGATCAGTGCTGGATTTGGATTGGAACAAGAGAGGAGCAATGGTGGTTTAAGATGAGAGGAGCGGCGCTGGTCTTGAAAGTATTTTTTTGTTTTGCGTATTTTGGGTCAAAGTTTGACCACGTACAGTATTTGACAAGCAAAATGTGAATGCATTCCACCAAAAATTGTATCATTTGGTTCGTACCTGAATGTACTTTCAAATTATATTATTTTTGCAACATATAACATATATTTTATTTGTAAAAATCATGGTCAAATATGACCCAGAATAAAAGGGAGACTAGTTAATGTGGGGTCGCTTTCTTAATTGAAGGGTAAATTGATTTTGATTTTGATCCAGTCACAGTGCACCGGCCATCTCGTCGAATCCTAAATCGCTGTCACACACTCCTCTCCCTCTTCTCCATTGCAAAACCACCTCCCCTCCTCTCCATCATCTCCATTCGAAAACCACCGCCTCGCCTCTCCCTCTTCTCCATTAAAAAACCACCCCTCCCATCTCCTTCTTCTCCATTGCAAAACCACCGTCTCGCCTCTCCCTCTTCTCCATTGCAAGACCACCGTCTCTCCTCCCATCTTCCAAAGCTAGCACCGGAGCTCTCAGAAGGACATCCATGGAGAGGATGCAGCAGCGAATTGGGCAGATTGCCGACGGCGACCAAGCGAAGTTAGCCAGGTTGAAGGAGATCCTTACTTGGTTTGACAACGAGTGGGAGATTTCGAGGACGGTGACGGCCATGTGGCAATGTACGCGAAAGAACGAGACAATGGCGATGAGGGCGGCGATGTACTCCTTGGCGGCAGTCACGCCGCAGTCCTTAGAGTTCATCAAGTATCTCCTCTGGGTGATGGAGCAGACAGATTCGCCCGAGGCGAAAGTCAGGCGAAGGTGGTGGGCATACAGGTCGGAGGTCGAGCATCTAGAGGATAACGAATTGATCGAGTACTTTGTGCCGTTTGTGAGGGTGCAGACCAAGCCAGAGCCACAGGAGTATTCGTTCTCCCACTGCAAGAGGAGGCCGGATGGTGCGACATCGCTTCCTCACCATTCTCCACGGTTCCCTCGATGCTCGCCTCATTTCAACGACGGCGGTAGGGTGTAAGGTAAGATTTGCACTAACTTAATCTTCCATCTACTCATGCTTACAATCAGTGTGACGGCTAATGAAAATCATGCTTATAATCAGTCTCCAAGTAATATGCCAATCACCCTAAAATAGCTCTGGACCAAAAACAAAGTTGTGACATTGTGTACAAATTAAGAAAAATAGATTGGTGCTTCTTTTAGAAAAGAGTACTCCCTAGAAAACTGCCAATATAAGCTACTAGTATTTGGTTAGAGGATTTGCTGCCAAGAAAGATCCGTCCAGAAAGAGCGCCACACATCCCACTGGTGGTGGTGGATGGCAATTCTTGCATGGAGCCTGGTTGTTCTCGGTAATTTTTACTTGGCACACCTCGCACTCTGCATATATGCCGGTTCCATCCATACATTTGTGTAGTTCCACCAAAATGCAGTTGAATAACCCTGTTTGCACAGATAATGAAAAAGCATGATTACATTATAGTGGCACTAGTTGATGAAACATACACTAATAAAAAGAAGAAAATATTGCGATAGTACCATAATATGCCATGCTGCGAGGGCGAGATGGGCCCTGTAACGCCTCATACGGTAGGCCTCATACTAGAAATCGACCCAATTCTCCCCAATACAGGTTCTGCCAGTGATGAACATCAGTGTACAGCAGTAGTACAAGGAGGGGCTTAAGAAATTCCAATCTCTATTTTTGTGCAGATCAACTAAAATTAAGCACCCCAGTTTGCAGAAACGCTTAAACATTAACAATGGGACTAGATGAAACATATACTAACAAAGAGAAGCACTTTCTTTGTCTACATTGGAAATTACATGATAGAGAGGACACTCGCTCTATTTTAACTATATTATTACTTCATTTTATCAGTGGCACTAGGGTCGAGCAGGTGGCAAGCGAGGTGTACCGTGCGTCGCAAGGATGGAGGCTGGGGGTGCTTAGACTGGGATGTTAAAGCTGGCTCTTTCAGTCCCTATCTCCCCCCTGATGTTTCTATGGTAGCACTTGGGTTGTAATCCAAACTTGGTCGAGCTGGTGCTGTGTCCCCCTACCTACCTAGCTAATGTGGCGAACTTGTCTCCTACTAGTACTAAGTCTGTTCTAGTAGTCGTTGCATAACTGCCCATTTACATTGAGATGTTGTCGGATAATGGTTCTCTATGGTTGGGTTTCTTTAATGAAATCGGAGGAAACCCCCTCTTTCAATATATTAAAAAATAGTGGCACTAGCGGTGCCAAAACATTGCCTCAAATTAATGGTGCCACTAGATTAAGGCGCAAAATAATAACATTACTGCTTTATCATGGCAGTGCTAAAACAGTAGCACAAGAGCAGACTCAACATGCATGATCTTTGGGAAACGGCCAGACCAAAAAGGACCATACCTCATGATGGAAACCATATCTACAGTCAATGCCATCATAGAAGGGATGACACTAGTCACCAACATAGATGATTCAATTCATGGGACCTTTTTGTGCAGTTCACCAAAAACGAAGCAATGTCCCATGAGCTAGTAGCTTCTTCTTCATTAATTGCAATAAAATTGAGCAACATCAAGGTTTGTTGTGAATCTCGTGGAATATTCAACTATAATTTGGATATCATTTGTGTAGTTCAACTAAGATCAAGCGTGAAATGTATATCTTTGTTTGCACAAAAAAGTGGACAATATCAAGGAGGGTGACTAACAAGTGATAAAACATACATCAAATGAAAAGAAGCATGTTCCTTATCTGAATGGCAATCCTACAAGGACAATATCAATTTCTAAAGCAGTAGCATTGCTAGATATTAGTGTCGGTATTAGCATTAACTATGACAACCGTTAAATACGACATTGCTTTAACGGTGCCATTGCTTCATTTTACTAGCAACATTACATTAATAGCTCTACAGAGTTGGTATTTGGGCACGGGAGAGTACGCGGACCCGGACAGTTGCATTTCTAATGAAAATAAGCAACTTATCTTAATGGGAAATTTAGCAGGACATGAAAAACAGTGCCATTAATTTATATTACTGGAGGCATTACATTGGAAACAACATTGGCTTAACGTGTGCTTACACTTAACAGTGCGACTGCTACATTTACCACTGGCATTACATAAGAGGGGCTTGGGGCAACAAACATCAGAACAGGATATCTGGGTTGGTCCCATTTTTGTTCGGTATAGTCACCTTATACTGTGTGAGGCTAGCAAATCTAGTGCTGGACATACTCCGTTGATTTGTCCCCCACTGCCCACTTTCTTTCCTTCTTCGACCAATAGATCGGTTTATATTGAGATTGTACTGCGTTTCCCTTTATTTCCCTATTAAACCAAGAGACCAGCTGGATAGCCAATCTCTGCTACTTTTCGCCCCCATTATTTCCTCTTTCGACCAAGTCCTAGATTCAGGTAACAAATCTTCCCCCAGCCCCACCCCCTTTCTTCCCTGTTTTCAACCAAGTAGTACTAGATTCGACTGCATGAACTAGTTTTACTTGTTAACAGTAAAAATTTAGGTGGCTTTCAAACAGCTGATCAATCCTATCTATGAGGGAGCCTGAGAAATAGTAAAAGATACAAATGCAGCGATGTTAGGAGCTAGGGAAGTATATAGTAAGGACGGTTTCAAAGGAAGCTGTACCTGAGGGTCACATGGATGTCGCTAGGTGGGCGGCGTGAGGCCGGATCTGCCCACACTACGGCAACAAGTAAGAAGGGGTCGGAGGCCCTCCCTAGCCGGCGGTGCGTGGGAGAGAACATCAAGGCACGCTGATCGGGACGCGCCGCCAGTGGGTAAGAGCCGTCGCTGAGGACGACCGCGTGAACATTGCACCTTCACACCTTCCCCGAAGAAGAGGATCAGGATGGATCTGTGACCAGCGGTGAGCACAGAGAGAGTGTGGCCACCGCTGTCGTGTTTTGATCTAGAGAGGACAAGACAGTGTGAACAGAGCAACACTAGCAAGCAAGCACGGAGGCTCCTGCCTATATAGTGGAGTAGTTTTCTTTTATCTACCGGAGCCGGCTTGACCTTGTCAATGACTGTTGAGAAGTCTTCATGCACGTGCCTCGGAGGCACAGTTGTCGTCATTTTGATCTGAAGCACCGGATTACCATATAACACGAAAAAAATGCCACATGACAAGACACCATAACCTCACTGCCCCAAGGAGACAACATGAATTCCGACGGACAAATAGACGAGGATCAAAGCTCAAATTAAAGATAAACTCATAGAAAAGAGGTCCATTGATAGATGTCCTAATTAACATAGCCGACTTGACCTAAATGGCAGCTGAGTAGTCTTCGTGCATGTGCCCCCAATGACCGCGCCTTGGAGGAACTCAGTTGTCACTATTTAACCCTCGCAGTGATCTGAAGCACATGACACCTAATATTGCGAGATGACAAGAAACCTTTTTTCAATTTCTCATCAGAACTATAGCCATGTACAACACAGCCTGCACGATATGTAGATGATAGCCAATCCAGCCGTCTGCTGGAGTCTGGTCACATGCATGGACGAACTGATCTTCCGTGTCATGTAGGGATCCTCCAAGCACCGACGTCTGTACAACACTGCTCTGGTACTATCGCTCGTCTCTCTCTTCTATTAACTCACCTGACTTGTGGGGCTGGGGAGTGTGCCTATGGCCAGTTTTGAATTGGGTTCCCACATGTGTGTGCAAACACAATATGACGCTCGTTCCATTCGGAGAGCGGCGTACCAGACCGACCGACCGTCTGGGTGCGATGTGAATGTGACGGGCATGTTGTATACATGTGTACCACCATTTTCTTGAGGCTTTGCTCCATGGCGCAATCCATGGATACAAAATTATATTTAAAAGTCGAGGACGAGGCTTTTCCCGTGCGGTAGGCGGGGCAGTTCCGCCTAGTCGGTTCAACAGAGAGGCGAGAAGATGAGGGAGTAGGCTCCTGCAAACGTAGGGCTGTGTGATTTGATGACGAGTTACTGGTGGACAGCTGGGACCTGTGATTTGATTTGTCATTATCATTTTAACTGTGGCGCTACGACCGGCGTGAGTATCCCGATTCCTAACCACCTCCATGGTATACATGTGCCAAGTACTGGGCCCTTCCCAGTGCACCAAGGTGTACATGTGCTAAGGACACCACATAGGCAGAAAAGTGATGTGCCAAAGCAATTAAAGAGGAGAGAGAGCATTATGGTGACCCCAGGAAGAAACGCTGCTAAGCATGCAGACATATGTAAAATGACTACCAACCAATACACGAGGGAGTTTAATTATTAAACAATTCAATAAGGGAACCTTAGCTACAAAAGCTAAGCACCTTTGCATTTAGAAGACTTGTTGCTAAGATTTTTAATGCACTTAGCACCTCATGTAAGCACCCATGCATTGGAAGAGTACAAAGAAAGAGATAGAGAGAAGTAAACAAATACTCTTATAGCCAACCTTAGGCTAGTCATAGTGTGGAGTAACTTAGACTAGTGTCATGCATATGACACTAGTCTTTGTTACTATCTTCATAGTGCAAAGTAACATACAAGTAGTATCATAAATGATTGCATTTATTACATTATAGACTCATTTTGCTTTGGGTTGCATTATGTTATAGTAACATATTATGTTACTCCAAACACCTCTCTCCTCATTAACTGTATGCCACATAAGCAAACTTGTCTTGGAACGCGCTATGTTACCTGCTAAGTTACTCCCACTATGACCAGCCTTACAACTAATGTTGTTGTATGAATGACTAAGTGATGACTATGTATGACGTGCCAACATCAGATAACCTAACGCACTTGGACGGAGGAAGTAGTTTCATGCGTGTGAAGTAGGGAGAAAATGCTCATTTATAGCCATCTTAAATCTCCAAGGGCGCGACTGCTTGAGCGAAGCGACAGTCATGGTAGGCGCGACCATGATATAGGCTGCTGGCAGCCCTTGGATCTGAGATCGAGCGGTCGCATGCTTAGTTCCTGAAAATTTGCAGAATAACCGTCCTGGATAGGATATTCACCCATAGGTCTAGAATCACGCCATGCAACCGTTTGATCTCAGATCCAAGGGCTCTCGGAAGCCCGTATCGTGGGAGCATGGAAAGCTTCGTATCACCTGTAATTTTCCCGACGCTTGACGTGCGAACATGCAGATGCATGAAGCCATTTAATTGGGCGTCTAGTAGACATGCCATCTAATTGGGCCCCCCATAGTACTGTGCATGAATCCACTTATCCACAGAGCAAGCCACTACCCTACCGTTCGCATGCTCCACTTAGCATTTTTACAATCGGAAAACCGTTAGAAGTTCGCTCCTATTCGTCCCTAGTCGTCCTTTAACATTACGACAGTTCGCTCCTAGTCATCTTGTCGTTTCACATTACAGCAGTTCTACTAATCCTAACCCTCCTCCCAAATCCATGGCATCCCAAATCTCCATGATTGGCGGTGAGTACAAGGTTAGAACCATCACCGACGATGAGTTCGACGTCATCTACACCTGTTCTTCCACGACGGTGAAAGGGTGCCTTGCTCGCTTCAAATGCATGTTCGAAAAGTCAAATGATGAGTGGGTCGCTGGGCTAGATGTTGAGTACACCATAGTCCTTGGAAAAGAGAAGAATCTAAAGGAGGAAGAGAGGAAGAAGCCCGCCGTGATCCAAGTTTGCGTGCATAACTTGTGCTTGGTCTACCACATATGCCATGGCGATGTTGAGTGCGAGGACTTTAAGAACTTCCTCGGGGGCGGCAGAGTCAAATTCGTTTCTGTAGACTTTACAACCGACAAAGAAGTCCTGGGTCGGATAGGCCTCGTTGTAGGTGAGCCCTTCGACCTCTAGAGGAATGTGTTGGTGTCCTCCCGTCAGCCTTCAATGCTGACCCTACCAGCAGCCATGGTTGATCCTTCATACGGTAAACTGACGAAACCTTCACCCAAGTTTCATCATGCATGGCAGTGGAATGTACTAGATATAGACCACATCAATTAAGCTGCAATGGATGCCTACCTTTGTTTCAATATCTACAAAGCTTGGATGAAGAGCAAGAGCCAAGTGTGCAGTTCAAGCAAAGAAGTATCGGCCAAGAGAAAGAGGGACAAGGACAAAGTCGAGCACTTGGATGAGGAGTAAAAGTAAGGTGGAAGTGTCGTTTCTCATGGTGGTTGCAATGCAGTGTCTATCGGATTAGTTGCTTAGTTTAATTTGAGGGTGCTTAGTTTTATTTAAGGGGTGTGTTATGCTAAGCCCCCAGCAGAACTATGTTATGTTCCTTATCGTTACTTTAACTCTTTAGTGCGTACATACTAGTATTTCTTATAGTTCATCTTGTATTTGGTAGTACTGCCACTCGTTTCTTCACATTATATACATACAACATATATGGCCAGCATCATATAGCCAGCAGTTTAGTTGTCGAAGAATTTAAGGGTTCTTAGTTTTATTTGAGGGTTGTGTGGTGCTAGACACCATTTATTGTGACTCAAATCTCTTTTGCCATGTTATAATGACATAAATACCTACGGACCAACATGCTAGCTCTGCCTCTACCTCACTACAGTACAATAAAGTGTGGGACCTACTTGATCCCAACAACGTTCTTATTTTCCTGGAAAATTATTCGCTTGGTTACTCCTGACAAGCGAGGCCACACTTATCATTGCAATATAGAGAGAATCGGCTTATTTTTTCATATAACATGGTCAACGGGTTTGACATGAAAATAACAATGTCTAATGGCAATTTTGAGCAAACATCTAACGAAACGATGACATTTTCGAGATATCTAATTGCATTTTTGAGCAAGCATCACATGAATCGATGCCATTTTTGAGCAGTTGTAACTTCTAATGGAAAAACTGGGTAGTGATACACAACTAGTGGCATAAATAAAAAAACCAAGAATTGAATAGGTATGCTAATTTCTTTAATAGATTTAGCACCCCATTTAAGCACATACTAGCTTTTTTAATAGTACTATAAGCATAATTTGGCGACGAGCGCTCTTTATATATACCACCTTTTTTTCTTTAATTTCATCTTGTTAGTTTTGCTCCATGGCGCAATCCATCGATACTACTACTGTACAAAAGTATACATTTAATACGCTAGAGGGTGGGGCAGTCTCGCCTGGTCAGTTTCACGAGAGGCGAGGGCCTTTGTGATTTGATGGCTCATTACTGCTGGAAGGCGGGGCCTTGTGATTTGATTGCTCGTATAAATGCTGCCGACGACCTGAGGATGAGCAAAGAACCGTGCGGTATACTCAAGTTTTCCACTTGAGTACTAGTACGACATAGGAGCACGAAACACGGTAGCCCAGTGCAATATGGCAATAAAAAATGATCTAATTTGCTAGTCATCGATCCCATGACACCGCTATTCGTTAGCATTGTTCTATTCATGCCTCATAGAGAATGCGACACATGCAGTGAAACACCCGAAGCAAAAGAAGAAACATAGGAGCAAAATAAGAAGGAAGATTATCACCCCCAAAAAGAAGGAAGACGCACAAACAAGTCTGGGGCGCTACTCTCTACTACATGAAGGGTTGCTAGTCGCGAAGTCGTAACTGCTTCTTCATTGCCTCCATGACCTCCATCTCCTTGCGCATCTCCTCCGCCATCTTCTTCATTTTGTCCATGACGCAAGATTTCTCGACACGAGCCTTCATCATCTGTTCCATGGCCTCATTACGTACCTTGACAGCACCCGGGTGCTCGATGCGGAGCTTCGCCAACTCCTCCTTCTGTTCCATGATGAGGGCCTGCAGCATCTTCATCAAGGAACTATTCTTCTCATGCACCTTCTTCTAGCTGGCATTCTCCTCCTTCAGCAGGTCGAGCTCGTGGCAGAGCTTTGCCTTGTCCTCCTGAAGTTGCAGGATTTCGCCGGTCGCTTTCTTATCCGAGGCAATGCTCTTCATTGAGCTCAGCAGGCATGTCGTCGAGGCTCTCCTCAGCAGCTCCACCAAGCCGTCGATGAACTCCTCCTGCTTATTGAGTTGAGCGGGCATGTCATCAAGGGATAATAACTCCAGCACGGCCAGCTCGGCATGTTCGCCTCCGCGGCTAGGGCACTCTTGGGAGCACTTGGCTCCGTGGCTAGGGCGCTCCTGGGAGCCCTCGCCTGCCTGTGAGAGATCTTTCGAGGTCTCTACCAGTCGGTGAGCCCTCTCTGTTTTCCACGGCCTTAGTTGCCACTCCCTTGTTACGAGTAGTTCTCGAACTAGAGCTCTGCACATCGGCCATGGCAAGGAAGGACGAACAAGAAAGACTTATGAGGAGGAAGAGGTAGAGTGATTTTCGGCTAGGTACTAATTCCCCTTTTTATAACCTAGTACTAGCACTAGTACTAAAACCTGCATAGTGGGGACATGATCAGGTTTGATACTTACTAGGTGTGAGCAGGTTTGCAATTAATTATACTATGCACTTTGGAATGTGATGGGAACAAGCTAAAGATTAATTGATGGTTTTGGTTTCGAGGCCCAAAACGGCTCCCGACCAGTTTCCTGGAACACAAATTTCAAGTACTACTACTCAAATGCGGTCGCACAAGTCAGTGATGTAACTGGTCATACATCTCAGACCAAGCCGATGCGTGTCGCAGGTTCGACCGACCATCTATTGGTGCGACTGACCATAAGTATCACATGATGGAGATTTCTGGTTGTGGCTTCGGGTGATTGTCATGAGCAAGCATTCAAAAACTAATGATAAATGAATTATCATGTTCTTCCAAAGGACCAAGTATTTTCACAGGAATACAATACATATATATGGAGTGATTGTCACGGTTGCCAACCACCATGGTGCCGCAAGTTCACTACAGCAACAACCAAGTAGGTCACTGCATCGCTGGCGGGGAAGGAAGGCAGCTCACCTCGCCTACGATGCATGCCCAGTGGTGCCGCCGCATGCGCATTCTTTCCTCCGTAGTTGACTCGATGAATATGATGTCTGCCATTAGCCCTAGCTCGAAATCAATGCGACATTGCTAGATGTTGACATCCCTCGGCATCTCTCCCCTGAGATCGACTTGCACCTCTGCCTTATGCTGCGCCAGGCACAGCTCCTTTTAACTTTTCTCCAATCGATGCGACGCTTCCTCAATCCGATTTGCCCTTGCTGCCCACCACCTGAACCGCAGCCCTGGCATGTCCTCCGGCACCACAGATCTGTGATTCCAGAGCAAAGGATCCCCTCTAAGACACATGTGGGTTTCGCTCAAAGGCGGTAGTGCTGCAGGCTGCAGCGAGAGGGCAGCCCACAGGATCCTGGGATCTAAGGGATTATCCATGGCGGGATCCTCCATGGTGGGATCCGGTGGGCAAGGCAGGGAGGCGAGCCTAGGCACTGGGAGAGCCCTACGAGGCTAAGATAAAGATAGTACTACTCCACTCCGTCCATATTTAAATACAAAGGCCATCAACAGTACCCCTGGCAAAAATTGATCATGTCGCCCGCGTCCTGGTTTATTGGCCCCTTTTTTGTGCCAGTTTTTATGACATGCATAAATATTATGTTACTTAAAAATATGGTAAAAAATTGGTACAAAATACGAAGGAGACCAATGGAAGTAGTAACCCATGTTTTAACTACTCGCATGCATGTAGTGGAGTAGTAATGTCTTTCTCAACTACTTCCTCCCTCACGTCCACTCAATTTGTATGCATTGTATTAATTGACCATCAGTGAAAAGTGAAGGACTTTACACGCATCAAATTATCACATGGGGTGGATCTTCGTACAAAAATGCGTCCCACCGTGTACCCGCGGGTGCGTGCAAGGAAATGAGTGTGTGCGTGCACATCTTCACTCCGTGCATGTACTGCCAGTGTGCGTGAGAGAGGACGTCACTGTGATAAATCCACACAAGGAGGTCGTGACAATGCCTCCACATGTGCCACATGGCTTCATGAACTGAAAGAGATACACTGTGTAGCATGCCATTGGAATTCTAATTTACGTGGCACATACTGGAAGTACTAGTAAGGTACACATGCATTGCATGTATCAGATTTGGCAACCAAATTATGAATAAATACCACACTATAGCATGTAAGCTTTATGTCATATATGCATGATTTATACATTTGTTTAATTCTTATAGTGCATCTCATTCAAAATCAATTAGTTCTTATAAAAAAGTTAATCTATTTTATGATTCATGGAATTGTATGTTGTAAAGCATAAAGTAAAAACAAATAATGGCAATTCAACTTGAAAAAAAGTTTGGGCAGTTATGATACAGAAGATTCTAGAACAATGTAGAAGCACTTGTGTTTTGAGGTTTGTGCATTATGCTTAAGTTCAGCCATGGAGTCTTCTAGATTGTACATGTGGCAAAATCTGGTGGGGGCTAGAGGATGGTGCAAGGGGCCAAGTGGAGGGAGACTGTGAAGGAGTGCACAAGTGAGAGATCGATATTTAAAGAGAGGGTGCGAGAACATGCACTGTTGCGCGCAGTGGCGGAGCCATGAAAAATAAATGAGCTAGGGGACAAGCATTGCTAATCCTTTACGAGGAAGGCCAGTTCATCAACTTAAATCATTTACCAGCAATTGATCTACTTATCACATTCATATTAGCCTCAATATATAGTGATGTTAGGGGGGGCAGGGCCCTTGCTGCCCCCTATCTTTGCCACTGTGCGCGTCTCTAAGAGATGAAGCGGAAGGCATGGATGATGTGAGGGGGACGTTGGATATATAATTAATGTGGGTGTATTAGCTACGTAATCCTATATAGAGATGTATAGATTGATCGATGTGTACGTGGGAAATAGGATGAGACCTCACTAGATATAGAGATCGATCGGTTTGTGTGGAAAACTGGGAAAGACCTAGCTATATATACACACACATAGAGGACATCGATCGTTGCACATGCACATGAGAGATAAAGAATGCTCGACATGATGAAGATGGGGTGGTGTGTGTGTGTGTGTGCGTGCTTGGGAGACCACCTGAAGAAAAAGATTGCATGTGTGCGATGGATAATACCGAGTGGTAGTGTGTGTGCATGCAAGCACGAGAGAAAGTTAGTGGTACAATTATAGGGAGAAGATGAATGTGTGGGTGTAAAACACTAGGTGAGGACATAATCAATGTAAAGCTGAATTCAAATATTTAAATGAGAGATCATGATGTTTGAAACCCATGCATGCATGAATATAACTGAGATATGCACAGTGTGGTTTGAAAACGAGCATGCTATACTATATACACATTGAACAAGGTCAGACCAATTTGAATTTGAGATACCATGGCAGACATCGTTTGGCTACATTGCATCCGTGCATGGACACACTATTCTGTGGCTTTCACATCACACACATATATATATACCCATATATGTTATATTTTATATTTTATATATAGTGTGCGAATAACTTCAACTTTGAAAGATGGTCGTTGGATGAAGCTAATCCGATGGTGCAGAGATGGAAAATCCAAGCACTACTGGCCGTTGGATATCATCTACATTCCACCAGATTTTGCCACATGTACAATCTAAAAGACTCCATGGTTGAACTTAAGCATAATGCACAAACCTCAAAACACAAGCACTTCTCCTTTGGTCTAGAATCTTCCGTAGCATAATTGCCCAACTTTTTTCTACATGAATTGCCATTATTTGTTTTTTACTTTATGCTTTACAACGCACAGTTCCATGAGTCTTAAAATAGATTAGCTTTTTATAAAAACCAAATGATTTTGAATGAGCTAAACTATAAGAATTAAACGAACATCTACATCATGGATATATGACTCAAAGCTTACATCCTATAATGTGGTATTTATTCATAATTTGGTTGCCAAATCTCATGCGTGCAATGCACGTGTACCTTACTAATCTAAATGGTGTTTGTGTGTGTTGTGCGTGTTAAACACATTGTACATAGTATCATACACCGTTTAGATTCCGAACATCTAGCTAGAGCATACATGTACTATGATTTGAATTCAACAAAAATGGATACATATATTTGAATTTGAGATCGTATGAACATGTAGTTCGTAATTATATAGGAATTTACTACTCCTATATTCATGTCATGTGTTGTGAAGATAATATTTAGATGGTTGTATAACTAAACCGAGTACAATCCCATTCAAATAGGGAAAATGTACTCAAATTTAGTCCATATGCTAGACAACACGAATTGTTTTTTATTGTTGAGGGAAGTGCAAATTGATTTGGTACTGTACACATTATGTTTGTTGTCCTGATTCTTTTAGTTTTTTTGTTGTTGTATTTGAAAGCATTTCTAGTAATATAGTAAAGCGGGACATGGTTCTCTCTAGTGATGAGGTGAGAATTCTCTTTTTTTGAACATGTTAAGCTTGTTCTCCCGAAATTTCAAGCCGCACCTTGTTATGCTGAAATTTCAAGATAGTGTCTCTGTCTATCTTGCTGCGAAACTCTGGCCTCTTCAACCCGCGCCTTGTTACCCCGAAATATTTAAGATATATCTTTGCCTCGTTATGCTCCAAAAACTCCCTCCATCTCAACCCGCGCCTTGCTATCCCAAAATTACAACGCGTGCGAAAACTCCCACCTCCTGCGAAATCCCGACACATGAAATGCCCATGATACCCATGAATCGAAAGAACCGCCTAGCTCAAATCGGCGGGGGTACTTCCGTAACTTACCCCACATTTCAGACAAGCGCATCCCAAAGCCATGGTCCCATCCGCCCACCCATTCATACACCAAGGCCGCGAAAACCCGTGAAGTCCCACACCCTCCTCCGTCCGCCACCCATCCGGAGCCTCTTCCCCGATGACGCCGTCCACAGCAACACCTCGATGTCCCTCATCCACCGCACCAGATGAGGATCCGCGTCGATCTTGTAGTCCCGCCGGTTCAGCCACCCCGCCCTCCACCTCCAAGGAGTTGCCTTGATGTTCCCCTCGTCTTTCGCGTCACCTCCGTTCCCACACTGCCGTCTTCACCTGCACCATCGGAAGAGCAGCATCATCACTGATTCCTCAGATGAAGCTGAGGCCTAATCGGCACCACCAAAGAGGTTCTACACTAATCGCCGCATTTTCTTCTTGATTCAATCTCACGGTGCTGCCGGTGCTCGGTCCCGAGCTGACATGGCGCGGCTTCATCCACGGCGGCATCGCCAGCCATTTCCTCCACGGCGTCGCTCCCTCCGCGGCGACGTCCACATCAGTAGGAGTTGCTGCTGCTTTGGCTCTCGCTCGCGCTGCTGCTCTGCTCTTGCTCTCGGTCCCCTGCCTGGTCTGCTTCTGCTATTGCTCTTGCTTGAGTTGCTGCTCTACTCTTGCGTGCGCTGCTGCTGCTCTACTCTTGCGTGTGTTGCTGCTGCACGAGCAGCAGATCCTGCTCTCCCCCGAGCCCCTGCAGCTGCTACTCGAGATGCTGCGACACAACCAGTTGTGCCGGCTCTCGCACGCGCCGCTGCTCCTAGCGTTGCTGCTACTGCTTTTCAGCTACTAGTGCATTCAGTTTCGACAGTAAAATTCAGTCTCGACAGCAAAGTTTAGTTTCGGCAGTTAAATTCGGTTTCAAAAGTTAAGTTCAGAGATGAGCGGCTGATGTATTTTACATCTAGCAATTTGTGGTTATGTATTTTACGTCATCTATTGGAGATGCTATTAGAATTCCACTTAGGTTAAGGTTGTCTCTCTTGTCCTTCTTCAGCCTCGTAGTCGTACAACTCGCCGAAACTGCTCCAACGATGAAACCCTCCATCACAGCGGAGCAGTACCCCGGGCTCCATCTCCAAACGCCTAAGATCTTCTTCCCCTCCTCCGACAGCCAAATCAGCCGGAGCATCCTGACCAACAAACCCAATCACGCTGAGATTGACATGGCTTCGCCAAAGAGGTTGTACACTTGTTACATTGCTTTTTTACTCTACATGTTATATATATATGTAGTAACGTGAAATACTATTAGTTTCTCCTACTATATGACAAGCAGTGAGGTACCATGCAACTTAGCTATCTGTGATGGACTCTCTTGAACGCCATCATTATTTATTTCTCCACGTTTGAGCTGTGCATTTGTAGATGGGCCTGAGAGTTGAGCTAGTAGGGCAGTGTCCTGCGTCCAAAGTAGTAGAAGTAGCACAAAAACATTTTTTGAGTGTAGGATTTTCCCTACTCATGCCTGCCTACTAGAATCGCCACTGCTTGAAAGGAAAACATACGGAAAAACACAGGAATTGGAAAGTTTCCTATGGTACTACTATTCATGCATTTGGTTCAAAGGAATGGAGCAGAGGAAAACTATTGGATTTGTTCCTTAAGTGTCTCCTTGAAAGAAAAACTGTAGGAATTTTAATATCCACTATCCTCCTTTTCAAATTCCTATTCATGAAGCACAAGACTAAGAGATAGTAGCATAATAGCATTATAACCGTACATTTTCTTGTGGTTTGACTTAATCTCACCATGCTTCTTTGCATCCTGTGATCTTCCAATTCTTGTGAACCAAACACCTAGATTGGCAGAAATCCTGTGTTTTAAATTCTCTATTTTTGCACGTGCATTCCTATCCTATTCCTGTGTATTTACTATCCCCGCATTGTTAGAATCCTCAAATTCAAACAAGCCCTTACATAATTACTTCTGTTATAGATATGTGTCAAAGAAAACCTTGTGTGGTTTGTCCCGCTCCTGCTGCGCTGTGTTCCACCCCAGCTCAGCTGCTCCAACGATGGAAGGGTTCACCACAGTAGGGATCCACTCTCCAGACTGTCTTTCGCTGCCTCAGATCTTCTTCCCCATTGCCGGCAGCCACGATAACTACATTACCATCATCAACTAAGCAGATGACCTTGAGGACTACATAGGTCCACAAGAGAGGTCGCACTCTTTCATGTCTGCTTACGTTATGCATCGCTTAATATGATGACATGCTACTTTATCGTCATGTTCACCTATTAGACTCTGAGTCAAGTCCAAACTAATGCTCAAACTTGAGTTTTTAAATGGTTGTGGGGTGCATATTGGGGCAGCAATCAATACTATATGTATACTATCTGGTTAAGCTCGGGTGTCTACTATGAGTTTCATGTTGGGTGGAAACAAACATTAAAGGATCCATTACCTGTATTTTTTAACTAAAACTATTATCTGCCTGCTATCATTCGTTTTGGGTCTATCCACAGTTTGCTACCATCACTCAGGATTTGTGCATACACTCCTTACATAATATCACTATGTTTTATTCCTATGCATGTCAGTTATTGTACACAATGGAACTGAACATGCAGAGCAAAAGAGATGAGCCTTGTGTGTCAATAAAATTTCATGTATACATCGCTCCATGGTGGGCGCAAAGGCAGCCCCCTCCACCCATTTCGGATTGTAATCAATAGGAAGATAACTGTTCTAGGGGGATTCAAAAGGAGAAGACCACTCCTATTTACCCCCTGAGGTCTTCGCTCTAACTTGGCATGCTGATGTTGGTAATATCATGCATATGGTGCCTTACATTGCTTACTTTATACATCAAATATGTCATCTGCTTAGTTTAGACATGCTTTGTGTGAATGACATCTTTTTAGTTTCTTTATCATATATGTGAATCATGCAATGCCATCTTATTTAGCCAGACATCATATATGTGAATTTTGAAATGCCACCCTGGTTAGCTAGTCATCTTATATGTTAATTATATCATGCCATCATTTTTTATTACGCATCAAATTTGTCAACAATTTTAGTACATTCAATTAATCTTCCTGTGCATTAGCCATTCAACACGGTCATTGATACGTCTCCAACGTATCTATAATTTTTGATTGTTCCATGCTATTATATTATCTATTTTGGATGTTTACGGGCTTTATTTTACACTTTATATTATTTTTGGGACTAACCTATTAACCCAAAGCCCAGTGCCAGTTCCTGTTTTTTCCCTTGTTTCAGTGTTTTGCAGAAAAGGAATATCAAATGGAGTCCAAACGGAATGAAACCTTTGGGAGC
Source organism: Triticum dicoccoides (assembly GCF_002162155.2). Lineage (NCBI taxonomy): Eukaryota > Viridiplantae > Streptophyta > Magnoliopsida > Poales > Poaceae > Triticum > Triticum dicoccoides. The sequence continues at coordinate 421,128,223 of NC_041392.1, read as the reverse complement.
GTGATTTTTGGAACGAACGTGATCCATGAGACTTAGAGTTGATGTCAAGGAAGCTTCGAGGTGGCCATGAGGCAGGGAGGCGCGCCCCCACCCTTGTGGGCCCCTCGTGGCTCCCCTGACCGACTTCTTTCGCCTATATATATCCATATACCCTAAAAAATCGAGGAACAGAATAGATCGGGAGTTCCGCCGCCAGAAGCCTCTATAGCCACCGAAAACCAATCTAGACCCGTTCCGGCACGCTGCTGGAGGGGGGAATCCCTCTTCGGTGGCCATATTCATCATCCCAGTGCTCTCCATGACGAGGAGGGACTAGTTCACCCTCGGGGCTGAGGGTATGTACCAGTAGCTATGTGTTTGATCTCTCTCTCTCTCTCTCTCTCTCTCGTGTTCTTGAGGTGATACGATCTTGATGTATCGCGAGCTTTGCTATTATAGTTGGATCTTATGATGTTTCTCCCCCTCTACTCTCTTGTGATGAATTGAGTTTTCCCTTTGAAGTTATCTTATCTGATTGAGTCTTTAAGGATTTGAGAACACTTGATGTATGTCTTGCACGTGCTTATCTGTGGTGACAATGGGATATCATGTGATCCACTTGATGTATGTTTTGGTGATCAACTTGCGAGTTCCGTGACCTCATGAACTTATTCATAGGGGTTGGCACACGTTTTCGTCTTGACTCTTCGGTAGAAACTTTGGGGCACTCTCTGAAGTTCTTTGTGTTGGTTTGAATAGATGAATCTGAGATTGTGTGATGCATATTGTATAATCATACCCACGGATACTTGAGGTGACATTGGAGTATCTAGGTGACATTAGGGTTTGGGTTAATTTGTGTCTTAAGGTGTTATTCTAGTACGAACTCTATGATAGATTGAAAGGAAAGAATAGCTTCGTGTTATTTTACTACGGACTCTTGAATAGATCGATCAGAAAGGATAACTGCGAGCTGGTTTCGTACCCTACCATAATCTCTTCGTTTGTTCTCCGCTATTAGTGACTTTGGAGTGACTCTTTGTTGCATGTTGAGGGATAGTTATATGATCCAATTATGTTATTATTGTTGAGGGAACTTGCACTAGTGAAAGTATGAACCCTAGGCCTTGTTTCAACACATTGCAATACTGTTTACGCTCACTTTATTCACTTGCTACCTTGCTGTTTTTATATTTTCATATTACAAAAACCTATATCTACTATCCATATTGCACTTGCATCACCATCTCTTCGCCGAAATAGTGCACCTATACAATTTACCATTGTATTGGGTGTGTTGGGGACACAAGAGACTCTTTGTTATTTGGTTGCAAGGTTGCTTGAGAGAGACCATCTTCATCCTACGCCTCCCACGGATTGATAAACCTTAGGTCATCCACTTGAGGGAAATTTCCTACTGTCCTACAAACCTCTGCACTTGGAGGCCCAACAACGTCTACAAGAAGAAGGTTGTGTAGTAGACACCAGTCATGGTAAAATCTAGAGTGGAAACAAGGTCTTAAGAGTAGACAATGCTATCTGAAGAAGCGCATGTCTTGCTGGTTACGGATAGCTCCTTAGAGGAGGATTCAGAGATAGATGACCAGTCCTATCCCCCCCCGAGGTGCATGATCTAACTTGGAAGGGTTATATTGCTCATATCGTGCATATGGTGTCTTGCATTGGCATGTCCTTTCCTTAGTTTAGACATGATTTATGTGAATGCCACCTGTTTCGTGTCTAATTACCATGTATGTGAATTTTCCAATGCCATCTTTTTCGGTGTACAAAAGTAGGGGCTCTCCTTTTGACCCCTTTACTTGTGCACGGGCAGTCAGAGCCACACGTCGCGGCCACATTTAGCAGGACAGAGAAAGGAAGTTGGAGAGAAGCCAAAGCAGAAGACAACCATCGCGACGCCAAGACCAGAAGCGCAGGAGGGCAAGAGGACAAGGTGGACTCCCTCAGCAAGATCCTTGCCGAGGCGCCCCCCCCCCCCACAGCCCCAGCAAGAGCCTTGCCAGGGCAACTTGCCCAACACCAGGAGGGCGAGCCACCCTTGAGCCCATAGGCTCCTACCCAATCAACTACATTGTAGCCAAGGCTCGTGAGGCGCCTCTGTGGTGGCATGCAAATCTTCGTCAAGATCATAAACATGTGAGTTCAGAAGAGGACCAGAAGACGGCGACCCTCGGCAGGATCCTAACCGAGGAAATCCACAAGAGCCCCGGCAAGACTCTTACCGGGGATGACAGCAACGCCATGGCAAGACCCTTGCCTGGCCCCCAGCAAGACCCTTGCCGAGGGCATCAGCAGGGCCACTGCCAGGCCTGCGCCAGCCAAAACTCCACCGCCGTCCCCATGCAGCTGCCAGCTCAACCAGTTGAGCAGGCGCCTGTGTGGCGACATGCAGCCTCCACACCAACCCAGCAAGCTCCTGCGTGGTGGCATGCAAGTGTTCCTGAAGGCTCCACCACCGCGCGAGCCTAGCAGCCAGCCAACGTGGCGCCACAACGCCCCGTTAGCTCGGGCGCGTGTCAAGGCCAGGCGAGGCGGCGACAACTGGGACATGCTTCCCCGGCATCTCCGATAAAGCAAGGGGGGCACGTCGGTAGCGCATTAAATGCATTTGTCCGACTGTAGTCCTTTCCACCTCCTATGTGCCATGGTGGCGACCTGTTTTTGCCTATAAAAGGAAGCCCGAGGTGACCAGGAGGGGGATTCAACTCTTTTGGGCAAGTTGCACCCCGTAGCTAGCTCAAGAACACTCAAATACATCCACCAAAGCAGGACTAGGGTATTACACACCTTCGTGGCCCGAACCTGGGTAAACGATCTATGTGCTTCCTGTCAGACCCGCTCTTCTCACAACCCCACTCCCGCCTACCATAGAAGGGATCCCAGTGACCCCATAGGTGTCGTTTCCACTGACATCTCTGGCGCTCCAGGTAGGGGGCGCGGTTGTGAAAATCTGGTCTAATCGGGGCAGCGGCTTCGTCGTGGTCGTCATTCCAAGGAAGAAGACGACCGAGCTTGGCGGCACCGTTTGCGGATGCGGTGGACGCCCGTGCGACGACATGAAAGCTAAGTCATGCGAAACTTCAAGCAATTTCTTTTTATATATATGGTTATTATCCTCGAGGGTCCTCCCATGTGTATGAAAAACTTGCACGCAAAGGGGCCCATCCGCAATTGGCAACGCCCTTGTTCTGTTTCAAGTCCGCTCAACAGCTCAAGCAGCCGCGTCGAGAGTGGCGGGGTAGCCTTCCGCAATTGGCAACGCTCTCGATTCTGACTCGAGTCAAGCTCGACAGTTCAAGCGGCCGCGTTGAGATTTGTAAGGTGGCTCGCCGGGCAGCAAGCATACCCGGCAGGCTACTGGGGATCCATCCCTAAGGTGCCGCCCTGGGTTTACGCGCCGACGAGCCTACCCGTTTAACGTAGGGCGGATATACAAGGAAAGATCAGACATGAGAATAGCATGCATTGTATCAAAAGTACTGCAGAGTTATAGTACATCAATTGTTGTTGCGGTTCTAGCTAAAGATATAAATTTCTTGGCCATGGACCCGCAGCGGCAACGAGAAACAAGGTGCCTAATCCCGGTGCTGGCCCTCCACCCTCTCGATTCTGCCGATGAGGCTGATGATGGGCTTGACACACTCCTTGAGCGTCACAAGGTCTGCATCCTCTGGCAAGCTCTCCAGCGCAGCGTCGAAGTCGAGGTTGGGGTTCCAGTGCGCCACCTTGGTGAGAACCTTGGTCATGGCACCCTTGCAAAGCCTCCGGGACTCATCGGCGAGGGAGGCCGCCCGATTGGAGTGGAGCTGCTCCAGGGCCCCGAGGACGCCCTCGAAGAAGATGGTCAGCCTGGTGTTGGGGCTCGCATTGCGCTCTGGGGTATACCTCACATTTGGCATCCCCATGGTGGCCAGCTGCGTGGTCATCCTGCCGGCGACGCCTTCGAGACGCCCGATCTAGCGGTTCTCGCCTTCCACATAATCCTTGTGGTTGGCGGCTTCATTCTTTCGCATCTACTTCTCGGTCTCTAGGTCGTTGGCCAGGGCCTCCTCCCGGGCCTTGCCCACCGACAGCATCCCCTCGAGACCCTCCAGCTTCAGCTTGAGGTCTTTGATGGAGTTGTTGGCTTCGGAGAGCTGCCCGGCCTTGTCGAGGACTGCGCCCTGCGCCTCAACCAGGGCACCGTTGAGCGTGTCCTTCTCCTTGGACAGCTTAAGGACCTGATCCTTGAGCGCGTCCCGCTCCACCTCCAGCTCCTTCACCTTGTCGGCGTGAACCAGAGCCTGGGCATCAAGTGCCTCCTTGTGCCTCTGCTCCTGCTCTTGGGTCCGCTGCACGACAAGCTTTTCCACCTGCTCGTCCTTGTCGCGGAGTGTTGCGGCCAACTTCTCCACACACGTGGCAAGGTCCTCCTCCTAGGAGTTTAGCGCAGCCTGATGCTGGGCTCGATCGGCCTCGGCTGCGGCGGCTAGGTTCTTTGCTGTCAATTGGGACTTCTCGATGTCGGCCCGCTCCATGGTGAGCTCCATCTCGCGCCTGGCCAGCTCACCCTGGGCGGCCTTCAGCTCCTCACAGGCTTGGCAGTACCAAGTCTGTGCCTCGGCGACGCGTCCCTTGAGGTCCGCCTCCGCCTTGGCCTGGAGAAGCCGCTCCTCCTGAGAACCGTCACCGCCGATGGTTGGCTCGTCGACGACCTCGAGCCCGGCGGCAGCGAGCACCTCCTCGTGGAACACCTCTCCCTTGATGGGCGCCCTGGAGCTTGACGCCCCTGGGAGGTGGATGAAAAGGTCGTCGGTCACCCTCAGGTACCTGCCAGAGACAGAGTCAGCGGAGGAGGAAGGCTGTTCATCAGCCACCTCCTCCCCGGCAGGTCCCTTGGAGGCCTCCTCGGCAGTAGACTTGCCGAGCTCCCCAGCAGGCCCCTTTGCAGCGTCCTCGGCAGTGCCCTTGGCAGCCTCCTCGGCGGCGATCTTCTCGGCCTCCGCCGCGGCATGGTGACATCCTCGATGACGGTGCCCAGGTCGTCCCGGTCCGCCGGGAGAGGATCTGGATATCGAAAGGGGGGGTGAAGTGAAGCCAAGACCGAGATTCAAGAAAAAGAAAAGGGACGGAAGGCGAATGGCTTACCCATGCCAGGCTGGGAAGACGAGGCCCCCTCCCCGCCAACATCAGCGCCGAGGTGTGGCCACCGGTGCCCAAGCTTGCCTCCTCCTCCTCCGTGTGCATGGGCTCGGTGCTTGGCGCCCTTGCCAGGGACGCCCCTCGGGGCGGCGTGGTTGATAGAGGCAGCGTGTTGGGAGTAGCCCTCAGTGGCTCCTCCTGCTGCTGTCCTCCTCCTGCGATCATGGCAAGGTCAGCACCAAGGATCATGCCCTTGGCACACATCGACGAGGGGTGAGTGGCGAACTTACACTGGGGGCTGCTCTGGGGGCTGCTGTCTGGGCTACTCACCACCACTAGTGGCACCTTAGAGATGCCCGCCGGGGGCTGGCCGCCCGCCGAAGACCTGGTCCTCTTCACCCTCTAGGCCAGCGTCTCCGCATCCCTGCCGAGACGAAAACAAGTAAAGATAAGAAGCACAGTTAGAGGAGCCGGAGATGACGAAAGCACTTACTCGTCCTCCACCACCTCTTCTGCTGCCTTCCTCTTCCTCCTCGTGCTGAGAGACGCGAGGTCAAAGAAGACCTTTGTGTCATCGCTTGCGGGAGGAGGGTAAGCAGGTGGAGGAGGGGAAGCAGGCGGAGTTGGGGAACACTTGGACAAAGAAGAGGCAGATGCTTTGTTCTTCGCCACCGTGGACTTCACCAACTTCTTCGCCGCCACGGACCTCGTTTGGCGTGCGGACATCTCCTGGGCATGCCGGGGTTTCGTGGCCCGCCACAGGACTTACCCTTTCCTCGCGACTGGGGGCTCGACAGCTTCGGCTTCCTCCTCGGACGACTCATCGTTGTCATCCTCGATGAGAAGGGCCCCGGTGCGGGCGCTGCTGGCCTCCATAGCGGCCTCCGCCCACTAGGCGAGTTCCTTCTCCTCTGCGGCTGCCGTGGCCTTGTCCTCCACACCGCCGGCGCTGCCGGTCTCCTTGGCGAGCTCCGCCTCCGCCGCCCTGGCAGCGATGTAGTCTAACTCCACCTGGGTGGTGTTCTTGACGAGCCGTGGCTCGTCGTGGACGTACATCTCCCCTAGACTGTCGAAGAACTCCTGCACCTGCTCCTCCGGTAGCTCGGCCCAATTCGGGACGGGGCCATGCACGTTGCAGTCCGGCATCATAGCGATGATGTCGTTCCGGCGCGAGTTATTTCTCAGTGGCACCACCCCCGCCGGCACCCCAAACAAGGGCCCCTTGGTGACCTTGCCGGCCTTCGGGGCCTTGCCGGACCTCTCGGCCTTGCAGTCGCGGCCCACACCAAGCTGGAAGAGCCGGTGGCAGAAGTGAGCGTGCGCCAGCATCGTGAAGTTGTGGTCGAGGCGGGGGCGAAGCCTCATGGTATCAGCCGCATTCGTGAAGAGCCAGGCCATCCTCCCCTTGTTATGCAGCGGAGCGATTTGGCGGCGGATGAAATCCGCCCCGATCATCTCAAGGGTGAGCCCTGCCTCGCTGAGGCGAAGAATCCGGGTGATGGCGATCTTGAGCTTGTCGTCCTGGGCGTCAACGTCACCCCAGTCGGGCCTGCGAACCGGCGGTGCCTGGCGAAGCCGACAGAACTCCTGTGGGTCGTCCTCCTCGATCCAGCACCATGGGCCCCGCCATTCTTCCCACCTCTCCTTCTGGGCACCCTCTGGGTACATCCCTTTGGACCTCGGGATCCAAGCGACGCAACCAGAGATGGCGCCCCCCTGGATGCGAGGGTAAAAGTAATGGCGGAAGAGCGCCATCTTGGGGACGACTCCGGCGAAGCCCTCATAGAGGTGGGCAAAAAGAGCCATGCACGACACAACATTTGGAGTAAAATCCAGGAGGTGGAAGCCAAATGTGTGCATGACATCATTGAAGAAATCGGAGAAAGGGGGGTAGAGGCTGCAAGAGAAATAGTTGACGAAAAATGGGTACCTATTCGGGGTGGCCTCGGTGCAGTTGGCGGGGATGACGCGTGTGGCTGGATGCCTCGTCGCCTCCCCCCGTCTTGCACCCCCACAGGGGCCTGAAGCTGTCCCGAAGCTCGAACACGTCGATCGTCGAGGGGAAGTAGGCAAGCTACATCCGCCGCGCCGCCAGCTCACTCTCCGGTGGCTCCGGCGCTCCTGCGTCCTTGGCCATCCCTTTGCCCTTGTTGGTTTTGGGGGCCATGGCGGCTGCGAGATGCGAGGGGTGGAGGACAACAAAGATGCAGCAGCGACAAGAAGGGGTGAGGGAGTCCTGGACTAAGGGGTCCTTGGGCGTCCGGCCTATTATCCATGGGCCGGACTGATGGGCTATGAAGACATGAAGGCCGAAGACTGTACCTGTGTCCGGATTGGACTCTCCTTGGCAGGGAAGGCAAGCTAGGCGACCGACTATGAAGACTCCTCCTTATGTAACCGACTCCATGTAAACCCTAGATCCCCTCTATGTCTATATAAACCGGAGGGGTTAGTCCGGAAAGGATATACTCATTACCATAGTCATACAGGCTAGGCTTCTAGGGTTTAGCCATTACGATCTTGCGGTAGATCAACTCTTGTAACACTCATATTCATCAAGATCAATCAAGCAGGACGTAGGGTATTACCTCCATAGAGAGGGCCCGAACCTGGGTAAACATCGTGTCCCCCATCTCCTATTACCATCGATCCTAGACGCACAGTTCGGGAGCCCCTACCCGAGATCCACCGGTTTTGACACCAACATTGGTGCTTTCATTGAGAGTTCCACTATGCCGTCGACGAAAGGTCCGATGGCCCCTTCAATCATCTATAGCGATGCTGTCCAAGGAGAAACCTTCCTCCCCGGACAGATTTTCGTGTTTGACGGCTTCGTACTGCGGGCCAACTCGGTTGGCCATCTGGAGCAGATCGATAGCTACGCCCCTGGCCACCAGGTCAGATTTGGAAGCTTGAACTATGTCACGGATATCTGTGGAGACTTGATCTTCAATGGATTGAGACCGCAGCAATCGCTCCCCCTCGCCCCAATGAACATGACTAAATATGTCATCGGATCACATCCAGGAGATGGTCCCTGTTGCTGCAACGGCCTTAGAACCGGAGCAGACCGTGCCATCCGAGGCCACAGAGTCCGCGGCGTTGCAGCCGCACATAGACTCGGCACCCCGCAATATTTGCATCAATAGAACTCTGGATTCGTCTCCGGCTATAAGTCCCGGACCGGGTATGCCTGCGGACACCAAGCTGGATCGGTTATCGAATTTCGAATTTAGTGCCGTAGACATCTTCCAGCACTCACCTTTGGGTGATGTGCTAAACTTTTTAAAGAACTTGTCCTTGGAGAAGTATTCACAGCTGAACTATGTTCGGTTTGAGCCAGATGCTAATGATGGGGAATTTCGCTTCCCACCCGCCATCCACTTCATAGCCACCGTCGATGACTTAACCGACGTGCTCGATTACGGATCCAAAGATATCGATGATATGGACGACGATGCCGACCAGGAGCAAGGCTAAAACCCGCCATTTACTGGACGTTGGACGGCCACCTCATCGTACGATGTTGTCGGCGTTCTGGGAACGGGGGTGCCCAGACTTGCCTACCCGCGTCCCACGACGTGGCTGGGCTAGCAGGTCTGTATGGCCCATCTTCATCGACAAGGCATTCAAGACCCTCGCGAGGGGCCAAGCCTCACGAGGCAGACGATGCAAGACCTCACTAGGAGCGGCCTCGCCAGGCAGGCTCGCGAGGGGCGGAGAGATCAAATCGAGGCAAACCTCGTGAGGTCCTTGTGACGTGAGCCATGGCGATCGAGATCAGGCGGGCGCTAGGCGGGCGCCAGCGCTTGCAGTGTCCTTGTTTCCTCTTTGGTGCTAAGGGAGCAAGCGCAGGCGCAGAGTACCGAGGCATCAAGCAAAGGTTTCCATATTGGTGCAACGAGACCAAGACCAGAGGGACGGCAAGACGGAGGTCACCGTGGAGCCCAAGACAGCGTCATCACCAGAGCCTTTTGCAGGCGAAGACCACCTTTTGTCAGGATAGCTTATACTAGTTGTCCCCTTTCAAATCGGCCATGTTGGTTCTCTTCCCGCTCAATATTTGGGGAGAGGACCAGGGCCTATATAAGTAGAACTAGCCACCATAGTAAGGGGGGTCGGATCAAGATCAGATCGAGAGGAATCCCACCCACACAAGTTCACCAAGCACAAGAACACCTCAACCTCAGGAGGCTGTTCTTCCCCTTGTACTGTTCATCATCAGCCCAAGAGGCAATCAACCACCACCACACTGGAGTAGGGTATTACACCACAACGGTGGCCCAAACTAGTATAAATCTTGTGTCTTTCTGTGTTGTGAGTTCGTCGAGTTCGTCCGCAAGATCTTAGAGAGCTAGGGCGTGGATCGATAGGGAGAAAACATTCGCACGCACCCCAGTGTTCAAACCTTGAGGGTTTGTCGGAACCCGTGATTCGACATTTGGTGCGCCAGGTAGGGGTGCACCGTAGCTTCTCTTTCCTTGATCTGTGCTCCGTCGCCACCGCACTTCGCCCACATGGTAGGCGCCCTGCCACCGACTTTGACGGCCAGCATTGACGATGGGGCCAGGGGCTTCGAGCCCTGGCCCCCACCCTGTGGTGGGTGTAGTGGCCGCCCAAGTTCAAGACGGAGAAGTCGCCACACTATGACGGCGCGACGGACACGTCAGCTTTCCTGCCCTCGCCGGTGCCACATCAATGTCATGGCAAACTGGCTTCCCATGGCCCTCGTCGGCGACCCGCGCGCCTGGCTGGTCAACCTTCCCGGATCCACGGTGGCGTCTTGGGAGCAGCTCCGCGACCTCTTCACTGCGTGCTATGCGGCGCCGGCGCACCACGCGTTTGTGGCTCTGCTAGGCGGCTCACAAGCGCCGCCTTCAGAGCGCCACATTAAGTTGGTCCTCCGCCAGATTGGTGCCACTTTCGCGCGCTCGGGGGCTGCAATGGGCTGGGCCGCGCCTGAGGCCGACCTCATCACCAGCTTAGAAGACCACCCCATAACCACCACCGGCTCGGTCCTGCTTCCGATGCTCTGAACGCCCACCATCTACAACGTGGCCATCACCAAGACCCTCATCGACGGTGGCGCTGGCCTCAACTTGATCTCCATGGAGGCCTTCAGTCCTCTTCACGTGCCACTCGAGCGACTCAGCCTCAGCAAGCCTTTCTCGGGAGTTGGTGGCGGCGTTGCCCGCTCCCTGGGGCAGATCCGCCTTCCCGTTATCTTCGGCACGCGCGACAACTACCGCACCGAGCTGGTTGACTTCGACATCGCCCGCGTCGGCCTCCCGTACAATGCCATCCTCTGGTACCCAGCTCTGGCCCATTTCATGGCGGCGACCCATCCAGCCTACAACCACATGAAGATGCCTGGAAGCAAAGGTGTCCTCACCGTCAGGAGGGACACCAAGGAGTCCTTGACAGGGCTCAAACTTGCCTTCAAGACCGCTGTGGTGGCGCAGCCCGTCGGCACTGGTGCCCCCGAGGCCAAGGAGGCCATGCCAACCAAGAAGAAGCAGCTATTCACCCAAGACAAGGCAGAAACCAAGCAGGTGCCGGTCGACGAGAACGGCTCCTCAGGAGCCACCTTCACCATAGGTGCCGGCCTCAACCCCAGCCAAGAGGAAGCATTGTGAAGTTCTTGCACGCAAACAAGGACATATTCGCATGGGAGCCCAATCAGCTGGTGGGGGTTCCGAGAGAGGTGATTCAGCACCACTTAAGGGTGTGCCCCAATGTGCGCCCTGTGAAGCAGCAAGCAAGGCGGCTATCCACGGAGAAGCAGGCCTTCATCGTCCAAGAGACCCGCAAGTTGGAGGCAGCAGGTGCTATTCGCGAGGTCAAGTACCCCGAATGGCTCGCGAACCCAGTCGTGGTGCCGAAGAAAGGCGGGAAGGAGCGAACGTGTGTCGACTTCACCAATCTTAGCAAGGCATGCCCTCAAGATCCATTCCCTCTCCCGCGCATCGACCAGATCATCGACTCCACCGCCGAGTGCGACCTACTGTGCTTCCTGGATGCGTTCTCAAGGTATCACCAAATCAAGATGGCGGTGGAAGATGTAGAGAAGACAGCCTTCCTGACCCCGTGTGGGGTGTACTACTACACCTATATGCCCTTCAGACTGCGCAACGCGGGCGCGACCTTTCAGCGGCTGATGCACATCGCTTTAGGGCGGCAGCTCGTGACGAACACGGAGGCCTACGTCGACGACATTGTGGTGAAGTCTCGGGAGGCGAGAAGATTGATCCAAGACGTGGATGAGACCTTCGAAAGCCTGCGCCAGGTGAACATGCAGCTTAACCTGGGAAAGTGTGTGTTCGGTGTCCCTTCCGGCAAGCTGCTGGCATTCCTCGTGTCGCATAGAGGGATCGAGGCGAACCCGGAGAAGATCAAGGCCATTGAGGGCATGAGCCCGCCGCAGACCCTCAAGGAAATGCAGAAGCTGGCTGGTCGGGTGACTGCATTGGGGCTCTTCATCTCCAAGCTGGGAGAGCGCCTTGCTCTTCTTCAAGCTGATGAAGAAGAAAGGGCCCGTTCGAGTGGACTCCGGAGGCCGACCGAGCCTTCCAAGACCTCAAGAGATACCTGACCAACCCTCCGGTGATGGTGGCACCACGGCCCCTCGAGCCTCTAGTACTTTATCTTGCCGCCACCCCATACTCCGCCAGCGCCGCGCTAGTGGCGGTTCGGGAGGAGCACTAGGCCAAGAGTCCGCCACGCCAAGCTACATCACCAGCCGAGGTGACACAACATCAGGAAGGCGTAGCAAGAGCCGTAGCGGCAGCAACAGAAGAGCAAGCTCGGCAGGATGACACCATAGAGATCCCTGCAAGCGATTAGGCGCCAGGGATCCCACCACCTCAGGAGGCACCCCAGCTTGCACAAGACGCGAGCCTCATGAACGCACTGGTCCTCGTCGAACACCTGGTGTACTTTGTCAGCACGGTGTTAAGGGATGCAAGGGCATGATACGCCATGCCTCAGAAGCTCCTCCTTGCGCTCCTGTTGGCCTCCCGCAAGTTGCCGCACTACTTCTAGGGCCAGCATATGACGGTCGTCTCGGCCTACCCATTGGAGAGGCTGCTCAGGAGCCCCAACTCCGTTGGAAGGGTCGCTGAGTGGAATATCGAGCTGCAGGCGTTCCAGTTGGAGTTCAGCACCACTAGGGTCATCAAGGGAGCTGCCCTCGCTGATTTTGTGGCGAAATGGAAGGATGCCCTGGCACTAGCAGTGGGCGAGGACCGGTCTACCTCGCCAGGAAGTGAGGCGTCCGACGGGTGGGTCATGTACTTTGATGGTGCCTTCGCGCATCAGGGTGCGGGGGCTAGAGCAGTACTCATCTCGCCCACGTAGGACAAGCTCTACTACGTTGTGAGCTCTGCTTTCAGCAGGGCGAGAAGGTCTCCAACAACATCGCAGAATACGAAGGTCTCATAGCTGGCTTGAAGTCCGCGGCAGCTCTAAGAGTAAAGCGCCTCACCGTTAGGGGCGACTCATAGCTCATAGTCAACTTCTCCAACAAAGTATATGAGCCAAAGGACGAGCACCTGGAGGCATCTGCCCCATGGCACCAACAAGGAAGTCGATGACATCGCTAGGAGGGCATCCAAGCGGCAGCCCCAAGAGCCTGGCGTCTTTGAGGAGCGGCTCTTCAAGCCGTCAGCGATGCCGCCACTTTCAAGCACGGCACGGCCTCGGGAGGAGCTCCCACAACCACCTGCCACGGGAGCCCCAGCTTGTGGACCAACCTCAGGAGCTTGCTTGCTCTTGGCGCTCGAGCCCCAAGAGGGATGTTGGACCAAGGAACTCAAGGAATATCTGATGCAAGGGGCACTACTGGAAAAGGAAGAGGACGCAGAGCGCGTGGCCCGACAAGCCATGGCATACTGCATTCAGGACGGTCAGTTGTACATGAAGCGACCAAATGATGATTCGATGCGTTGCATTTCCAGGGACCAGGGGAAGGAGTTGCTGACCGACATACATGGCGGGGACTGCGGACACCACTCATCGTCGCAGACTCTTGTCGGCAAGGTGTTCCACAGTGGTTTCTACTGGCCCACGGCGCTCAATTACGTGGCTGAGCTGGTGAAGTCCTGCGAGCCTTGCTAGTTCCACACCAAGCAGATCCATCATCCAGCTCAGGGCCTCCAGACTATACCGCTCACATGGCCGTTCATGGTCTGGGGGCAGGATATATTGGGCCCGTTCCCTCGAGCGCCAGGGGGCTACCGCTACCTCTACATCTACATCGACAAGTTTACCCAGTGGGCGGAAGTGGAAGCCATTCGCACCATCCCAGCTGGTTCCGCAGTCAAGTTCGTCAAGGGCCTCGTGAGCCGTTTCGGGGTCCCCAACCGCATCATCACTGACAACGGCTCACAGTTCACCAGTAACCTCTTCAAAACATACTGTGCTAACCTTGGAACATAGATCTGCTACGCTTCGGTGGCGCACCCCAGGAGCAATGCCCAAGCTGAACACACCAACGTGGAGGTCCTGAGAGGCCTCAAGACCAGGAACTTCAAGAAGAAGCTCGAGGCCTGCGGCAGGGGCTGGCACGACGAGCTCCAGTCCATGGTGTGGTCCATCCGTACCAACGCCACTAAGCCGACAGGCGAGACCCCGTTCTTCCTTGTCTACGGAGCCGAAGCGGTCCTACCTCATGAGGTCAAGCTTCGCTCCGCACGGGTCCTGGCGTTTGATGAAATGCAGTAGGACGCCACGCAGGGGATGGACCTCGTGCTGGGGGAGGAATGTCGCCACGAAGCTGCACTAAGGGCGGCAAGGTACGAGCAGGCACTACGGCGATACCACTGTCGCAACATCCGCTCGAGGACGCTCGAGGCAGGCGACCTCGTCCTGAGGTGGGTCCTCTCTAGGGAAGGGTTGCACAAGCTCTCGCCCATGTGGGAGGGCCCGTTCAGGGTTGTCCATATCTCCAGGCCTAGCGCCGCACGCCTGGAGACACAGGACGGGGTGCCCATCCAGAACGCCTGGAACATCCAGCACCTCCAGAAGTTCTACCCATGAAGCCAGGCCTAGTGCCTGTGAGGCAAGGCCCAGTGCCTGTGAAGAAAGGACCAGTGCCTGTGAAGAAGGCCCGGTGTCTGTGAAGAATCACCGCCTGTGACACTCCCACGTAATAATGAGTGGGGCTGTACACGCCCCGGAGTCTCAGGAGTGCCGCCCTCGGGCCTCGGGGGCTCCCTCCCACGCCTAGTGGCAGCACTTAGCTCCGCGCTGCTGAGAAGACGTCGAAGACTAGACTAGGTGTTAGACGCGGCTTTTCATTTCCTTTCCGTAGTTGGCTCGCCTTCTCTTAATTAAAGTTTGCTTCTTGTGTTCCTTGCTGATTTGGTTCCATCACCTATTGCCGCCTTTTCTGAATCTAGTTCGCTTATGTTCTCTCTCTCGCATACCTCATGAGGGTTTCTCCCTCTTGTGTACCTTCGCGAGGGTTTCTTCCCCTTGCGTTGGTCCTTCTTTCTGCCTTCGGTCTGCTTTCTCGCGAGGCACCCTTGTTCGAGCCCACAAGCCAGCACATCTCTCCTAATCCATGCCCCTCGGGTACCGTGATATGAAGCGCTGGGTCAAGGCTCGGGTGAGCGATAAGTCTCCTAGCGAGACCCCTAACAAATTTTTTGCAGTTCCTGAGCAACCACTAAGCCAAGATGGGCACGAGGAAACAAGTGCCTCGCGAATAAGAGGTTGCCCCGAGCGCGCCAGGCTAAGTTACCTCCGCACAAAATAACGACATAGCATGGAAATAATAAGCATAGCGTAATGGTTGAGGAATCACATTTCGATACACGCCCATCTGGGCCCATACTGGTTTCGTTATGATGCAGGAAAGAAAAGAGGAACAAAGAAAAAGCGGTGTTGCAGCAACCGTGGGGGCAGGCCTCCAGTGACGTCCCGAGCCTAGGTGGATCCCTCCTCGCGCGGCGACGGGACGACCCGCGACCACCTTCGAAGCGAGCGCGGCGGCTGGTCGTAGCCACCGCTACTGGAGCTTTTGCCAAGAGAAGAGCCGTCGTAGCTGGATGAGGCGCGACCAGTGGGCTCGCCCTCGTCGCGGCCATCACCGAGACCGAGCACCTCCTCACCGTCGTTCGTCTCGGGGCAGCACCCGGCGCGGCGACCATCTTCCCCAAACACCCTCACGTAGAGGATCACATCACCTTCATACTTGAAATGGAGGGTGCACCGCTTGCCCAGGCCGCGCGCGCGGGCAAATGTCTGCCAACCGCGTGCCAGAGCTATGTTGCCCGCGGAGGAGACTTCAACCGCGACCCAGGAAGCCCTGCTACAACAA
This sequence comes from Triticum dicoccoides, assembly GCF_002162155.2. Taxonomy (NCBI): domain Eukaryota; kingdom Viridiplantae; phylum Streptophyta; class Magnoliopsida; order Poales; family Poaceae; genus Triticum; species Triticum dicoccoides. The sequence goes on along the minus strand of NC_041392.1, from coordinate 421,112,781 downwards.
CCGTCTGCCTGCAGCCAGAGCCCGCCTAGACCAGGGGTCGGCAGCTCATCTACGAAGAAGTGCGGAAGCTGGAGCCAGTTGCCAGCCAGATCCACCGACCAGACAACGAACTCCGGCAGCACCTCTGTCGAGTGGAAGCATGGCCGGGGAGGCCGTGCAACCACGGCACGTCTCCCCTCATCGACGGGGCTGCCACGACCGGATCGACCCCCGCCATGCGCAGCGGCACCACCCCAGGAGCAGGGGCCACGGCGGGAGTCGTGCTGTGCTTGCGGGGACAGCCGCATCCCCGTTTAGGCGCCGGGGAGCCGGGCCCCTCTCTAGGGGCCTTTCCTTTCTCCGCGGCAGAGAACCTCTTCGACAACGCCATTGGAGCCGGTGGTGGAGCAGAGGACGAAGAAGCAGACGGAATGGGAAGGAGTGGGGGACGGGGGCTCTGCCCCCCTTCCTCATTTATAGCAGGAGAATGCCAATCAGCACCCCCCATGATCACATGTAATGATGGTTTTCCTTGCATGTCGCAGGGACTTGTCAAGTCGGGCAGTTGCCGAGGCAGCGGGAGAAAGCGGACATGCCCACGTCCAATCAACCGCCACATGTCGACCGAGGCCACCGACTTTTGGGGCTCGCGGCGCTCTGCGCTTGAACCTTTGGCTTCGCCTCGAAGCCAAGCCCGAGCGCGCCTTGGGCCCGGGGACTACTGTCGGCATTCTGGGAACAGGGGCCCCCAGACTTGCCTGCCTGCGGCCCACGGCGTGGCTGTGCTGGCAGGTCTGTACGGCCCAGCTTCACCGACAAGGCATTCAAGATCCTCGCGAGGGGCCAAGCCTCGTGAGGCGGACGGCACAAGACCTCCCCAGGAGCGCCCTCGCTAGGCAGGCTCGCGAGGGGCGGTGAGATCAAGGCGAGGCAAACCTCATGAGGCCCTTGTGACGTGAGACATGACGATCGAGACCAAGAGGGCGCCAGTGCGTGCAGCATCCTTGTGTCCTCTTTTGTGCTAAGGGAGAAAGCGCAGGCGCGGAGTACCGAGGCATCAAGCAAAGGTTTCCATATTGGTGCAACGAGACCAAGACCAGAGGGACGGCAAGACGGAGGTCACCGTGGAGCCCGAGACGGTGTACAGCTTTCCATCCTCAAACTAGCGGTCAAGTCGAGCGTGTCAACCAGATTCTTGAAGATATGCTCAGGGCTTGTGTGATCTCCTTTGGCATGAAGTGGGAGCATTGTCTTCCTTATGCTGAATTCTCCTACAACAAAAGTTTTCAAGCAAGTTCGGGCAAGGCCCCATTTGAAATTCTGTATGGCAGGAAGTGCCGTACCCCTCTCAACTGGTCTGAAACCGGTGAACGTCAGCTTCTCAGTAATGACTTAATCACAGAGGCAGAGGAAATGTGCAAAGTCATTCGAGATAACCTCAAAGCAGCCCAATCCCGCCAGAAGAGCTACTATGATAGTAAGCACCGTGATTTGGCTTTCGAGATCAGAGATCATGTTTACCTCCGCGTCTCTCCAATGAAAGGTACTCGTCGCTTCGGTATCAAAGGGAAGCTTTCCCCTAGATACGTGGGACCTTTCAAGATTGTCAGCAAGAGAGGCAATCTCGCCTACCAACAAGAACTTCCTTCAAACTTTGCAAATGTTCATGATGTGTTCCATGTCTCTCAGTTCCGAAAGTGCTTCAAGACTCCTGACCGCACCGTCAACTTCGAGGACATTGAGCTCCAAGAAGATCTCTCTTACCGTGAGCACCCCATTGCTATTCTTGAAGAGACTGAACGCAAGACTCGCAACAAGTCAATCAAATCCCTCAAAGTCAAGTGGTCACACCATTCTGACCGTGAATCTACCTGGGAACGCGAGGATCACCTCCGTTCTGAGTACCCGGCGTTCTTTCAGTCCTAGATCTCGGGACGAGATCCTTTCGTAGTGGTGGAGTGTTGTAACATCCCGGATGTGATTTACCCAATATGTATTTCAACTCTTGCCGTTTCTGGCCTTAAGTTATTTTATTTTCTCGGGTTCGGGTTTTTGTCTCCGTGTGTTGTTATCGTTGTCATGCATCTCATATCATGTCATCATGTGCATTGCATTTGCATACGTGTTCATCTCATCCATTCGAGCATTTTCCCCGTTGTCCGTTTTGCATTCCGGCGCTTCGTTCTCCTCCGGTGGTCATTTCTACCTTTCTTTCGTGTGTGGGGATTAAACATTTCCGGATTGGACCGAGACTTGCCAAGCAGCCTTGGTTTACTACCGGTAGACCACCTGTCAAGTTTCGTATCATTTGGACTGCGTTTGATACTCCAACGGTTAACCGAGGGACCGAAAAGGCCTCGTGTGTGTTGCAGCCCAACACCCCTCCAAGTTGGCCCAAAACCCACCAAAACCCTCTCCATCATCTAGAGCGTTCGATCACGATCGTGTGGCCGAAAACCGCACCTCATTTGGACTCTCCTAGCTCCCTTTATGCCTATATATGTACCCCCCCCCCATTCCAAATCTCGGATCCCCTCCTTCTAACCCTAAAAATACCACCTCGCGCCGGCCGGACACGTCCATCCCCGGCCGGACAGATCGCCGCCGCCGCCCGCAGCCCGTGGCGTGCTGCCACGTGGCCGCCGCCGTCCCTCACCCACCGCGGCCCGCTCGGCCCGGGGAGAGCCC
>NC_041392.1:421027992-421109538 GCF_002162155.2 Triticum dicoccoides | reverse complement strand
CACGCCGCATGATCCGCGGGATCCGCCACCGCCCGAGCGCCTCTCCCTCGCCATGCCGCCCGCCTCCTCCTCGCCGGCGCCGGCCACCGCCACCTCGCTCCGCCTCGCTCCTCACCGGACAGCCCCGCGCCGGAGCTCCTCGCTGCGAGCTCGCCCGACCGCCGCCCCTCGCCGCAGCTCCGCCGCCTTCGACCACCGCCGCCTCGTCGCCCGCCAAGTCCGGCGACCTCCATCTTCAGTGACCCTCATCTCCGGCACCGACGATCTTCGTTTTCTTTGCCCTGCTACAGTGCGCCGATCCGGATCTCAGATCTGGAAAACCCTAATCTCGGGGTTGACTTTTCCCTCTCCTCTCAGTATTTTTTATGCAACTTCATCATGCCGTAACTCCGCATCCGTAGCTCCGTTTTGGGCATATAGCATATCAAAATGTTCATCTCAGAGAGTACATCATTTCATCTCATTGCATCATTTTCATTTGAGTTCATCTTGATGCCCTAAATGCTGTTAGAAGAGTGCTACTTGAGTTAATTGTCAGATCTGCTGCTCCATTTAGATATTTGTCATTTTTGCCATGATTAATGTGTGCATGATATGCCCCTGAGCTCTACATATGTTTTATTAAGGGTTTTGCCATCTTTCCAGAGGTGCAACCCATGTATTTTTGTGATGTGTGTGGTGACTAGCACAAGCTTGCAAAGTGAGGCATTTGCTAATGCTGATTTCAGGGACTTAGCATTTCCACTAAGTCCTTGAGCTGTTTATCTCATATGGTCATATATTCATGTTGTTTCCTAGTGATCCGTGCCTCTTTTGAGGATGATCAGTAAGGATGTTTTGTTAATCTTGTAGTGCTCTATCGATCCATGTCTTTTTTTGAAATTATGGAGCACCCTAGCTTGAGTCAATCGAGCTATACTTTTGTCATTTCGTGAATCTGGGCAGATTGTCTACTTGTTAGCGATTTTGCCGATGATGTTGTAGTTGATCCGTGCATGCTATGTTCTTGTTTTTGCCATGTCTAGCTTGCATTTTGTGTATTATTGCTAGGTGTATGCTTAGATGGTCATGACTTGCTCTGTAGTGAGTGCATCGAGCTCGTAAACATGCCTACTTGATATCTGTTTTCAACATGCTCCAGTTTTCACCAAGTCTGTGATCTGATTATGTTTTTGCCATGTTTACGTGCTTGCAATTGTATTTTATGATCCCTTTTGGCTCAAGGTCACTAAGGGACTTTTGTTAAGCTCTTTGCGTAGCTCCATGCCATGTTTTACTTTGCCATGTTCAGGTCCTATAGCATATAGTTTTCATGCTCCGAAGAGTGCTATCTGATCTGAAATTCCAGAGAAGTGTTAATTTCACTAAGTCTGAGATCTGTTTGCCAAATGCATTTTTGCCATGCTTGTTTGAACCTGTTAAGGGATGAATTGGTCGTAGCTCAGTGGTAGACTTTTGTTAAGCATCATGAATGGTTTCCTGCCATGTATTTGGATGCCATGTTTGGGTGTTGTAGCATGTTCATCTTGTTGCATTTAGATGGCTACTTGCTGTAAATCGCAGGACGTGGTCATATTTGAATTGCTTGCCATTTCCAAACCGTAACTCCGATTCCGGCGTTCTTTATATCGTTTTCAAGAGATTTCATCTCATCTTTCCAGTGGCACACTTGGATTTCCAAGTTGAGGCCAGGTTCATACATCCCTTGTCAAATCTTGCATATGCATCCCGCATCGCATCCCGCATAGCATATCATCCTTGCATCATATTGTTCGAGCTTTGCACGTGGTTGATCGTGTCCTTGTTGCTTGTTTGTCTTGTTTGGGTAGAGCCGGGAGACGAGTTCACTAACGAGGAGCCCGTTGAGTTTGCTTTCAAGGATCCAGTCAACTCTGACAACTGTGCAGGCAAGATGATCATACCCTCGAAATCACTACTATCTTTGCTTTGCTAGATGCTCGCTCTTTTGCTATGCCATGCTACGATGCCTACCACTTGCTTTCAAGCCTCCCAAATTGCCATATCAAACCTCTAACCCACCATGTCCTAGCAAACCATTGATTGGCTATGTTACCGCTTTGCTCAGCCCCTCTTATAGCGTTCCTAGTCGCAGGTGAGACCGTTCCTTGTTGGAACTTTTATTTAGTTGTTGGGATATCATTATATTGCCTTGTTATCTTAATGCATCTATATACTTGGTTAAGGGTGGAGGCTCGGCCTCTCTCCTAGTGTTTTATTCCACTCTTTCCGCCCTAGTTTCCGTCATATCGGTGTTATGTTCCCGGATTTTTGCGTTCCTTACGCGGTTGGGTTATAATGGGAACCCCTTGATAGTTCGCCTTGATTAAAGCTTTTTCAGCAATGTCCAACCTTGGTTTTACCATTTGCCACCTAGCCTCTTTTTCCCTTGGGTTTCCGGAGCCCGAGGGTCATCTTATTTAAACCCCCCTGGGCCAGTGCTCCTCTGAGTGTTGGTCCAACTTGTCAGCCGCCGGTGGCTACCAGGGGCAACTCTGGGCTGGCCTACTGGAAGTTTAGACAATCTGAGTGTGCCCTGAGAACGAGATATGTGCAGCTCCTATCGGGATTTGTTGGCACATTCGGGCGGTGTTGCTGGATTTGTTTTAACCTGTCGAAGTGTCTTGAAGAACCGAGATACCGAGTCTGATCGGAACATCTCGGGAGGAGGTCTATTCCTTCGTTGACCGTGAGAGCTTGTCATGGGCTAAGATTGGACTCCCCTGCAGGGATTTGAACTTTCGAAAGCCGTGCCCGCGGTTATGGGCAGATGGGAATTTGTTAATGTTCGGTTGTAGATAACTTGAACCTTAACTAAATTAAAATGAATCAATAGTGTGAGTTACCATGATGGTCTCTTCTCGGCAAAGTCCGGGAAGTGAACACGGTGTTGGAGTAATGCTTGCGCAGGTTATCCTCTAGTTTCTCGTTCGCGCTTTGCCTCCTCTTCTCGCTCTCTTTTGCGAACAGGTTAGCCACCATATATGCTAGTCGCTTGCTGCAGCTCCACATATTTTACCTTGCCTTACCTATAAGCTTAAATAGTCTTGATCGCGAGGGTGCAAGATTGCTGAGTCCCTGTGGCTCACAGATTACTTCCAAACCAGATGCAAGGCCTGATGATTCCACTCCAGGTGATGCGCTCAAGCTCAAGTGGGAGTTCAACGAGGACTCTCAACGATACTACGTGTCTTTCCCTGATGATCAGTAGTGGTGCCCAGTTGGGGGTGATCGGGACCGTGTCGCATGTTGGGTTATCTTTTATTTTGGCGCCGTAGTCGGGCACTGAGTGTTTGAATGTTGTAATGCTATTTATGTACTTTGTGTGATGTGGCGAGTGTAAGCCAACTATGTTTCTCCCCTTTATTATCTATGTTACATGGGATGTTGTGATGATTACCTAACTTGCGACATTGCTTTCAATGCGGTTATGCCTCTAAGTCGTGCCTCGACACGTGGGAGATATAGCCGCATCGAGGGCGTTACAGTCATCACCAGAGCCTTTTGCAGGCGAAGACCACCTTTTGTCAGGATAGCTTGTACTAGTTGTCCCCTTTCGAATCGGCCATTGTTGGCTCCCTTCCCGCTCAATATTTGGGGAGAGGACCAGGGCCTATATAAGTAGAACTAGCCACCATAGTAAGGAGGATCGGATCAAGATCAGATCGAGAGGAATCCCACCCACACAAGTTCACCAAGCACAAGAACACCTCAACCTCAGGAGGCTGTTCTTCCCCTTGTACTATTCATCATTGGCCCAAGAGGCGATCCACCACCACCACACTTGAGTAGGGTATTACACCACAACGGTGGCCCGAACCAGTATAAATCTTGTGTGTTTCTGTGTTATGAGTTCATCGAGTTCGTCCGCAAGATCTTAGAGAGCTAGGGCATGGATCGATAGGGAGAAAACCTTCGCGCGCACCCCAGTGTTTGAACCTTGAGGGTTTGCCGGAACCCTTAATCCAATAGATGTGTACATGGTCGACACACCTAAAAAAGCTAGCTACAATGACAAAGGAGATCCAGTTGCGAATAAACCTTCTGAGATGTAGTCCAAGCGTCGACACACTGAACACCGCTCTAAGCCTTGTCGCTCAAATGATGGCAGCACTGGCACCAGAGAAAATAGTACTCCGGGCGACACCGAATATAATGAAGACCCTGTAGGGGCCGCATCTGAATAGGAGGAACAAGACAACGAACAAGATAACCCTGATAAATGGGCCATGCCCAATGACCCAGATGATGATAGTCATCATCCAGTCTCCGAGGATGATGAGAGCCTCGGCAATGAGGACTTCATCATGCCTGAGGCACCGCTCGAGCAGGAGCGCTTCAAGCGCCAGCTAATAGCCACTGCAAGAAGCCTGAAGAAGAAGAAGCAGTAGCTCCAAGCTAATCAAGACCTGCTCATTAATAGGTGGACTGATGTCCTGGCAGCCGAAGAATATGGCCTCAAGCGCCCAGCCAAGAGTTACGCAAAGCGCAGACTGCTACCTCAGTTCGATGAGGAGGCACCAGATCACATACCTCCCTCACACAATGCGGACCGACCACCACGCGGTCGGGATAGTGCGGCGGACCGACCACCCCGCGGTCGGGATAAAATGGCAACTCAGGCCGAACAACAGCCCGCCCCACCACCTCACAAAAATAGGGACATAATAGCTCGGGACCATACATACGACCTTCGGCAGGAGCTGGACAGTAGAGCAGAACACACCAGATCAATCTACAGATCGCGAGGACGCTTCCCGACTCAGGATGACGGCTACCTATTCGGATGTGACAAACCTAGTCACATCCGGGCTGATAACCACAGACGGACTCCATCGGAAGTGCGCCGTGATGCGGCCCAATATAGAGGCGCCACACACCCTCTCTACTTCATATATGAGGTGTTGGATCACGAATTCCCCAAGGGGTTCAAGCCCGTCAATATTGAATCATACAACGGAACAACCGATCCCGCAGTATGGATTGAGGACTTTATTCTCCACATCCACATGGCCCGTGGAGATGACCTCCATGCCATCAAATACCTCCCACTGAAACTCAAAGGGCCAGCTAGACACTAGCTGAATAGCCTGCCCAAGAATTCCATCGGCAGCTGGGAGGACTTGGAAGAGGCCTTCCTTGATAACTTTCTAGGCATATGTCCGGCCACCCGATGCCGATGACTTAAGCCACATAGTTCAACAACCTGGAGAATTAGCCAGAAAATTCTAGACTAGGTTCCTAACCAAAAAGAACCAGATCGTTGACTGTCCGGATGCCGAAACCTTAGCGGCCTTTAAACACATCATCCATGACGAATGGCTAGCACGCCACCTCGGCCAAGAAAAGCCGAAGTCCATGGCAGCCCTTACGACACTCATGACCCGCTTTTGCGTGGGTAAGGATAGCTAGCTAGCTCGTAGCAAAAACACAGCCTGCGAGACAGGCCCCTCCGAGGCCAAGAACAGCTCCGGGAAGCTCCGGCGCAATAGACACAAGTGCCGAAGCAATGGGGACAACATCGATGACACCACCGTTAACGCCAGATTTAGCGGCTCCAAGTCCGGCTAGCGAAATAAGCCCTACAAAAGGAACAGCGAGGGACCATCCAGCCTGGATCGCATACTCGATCATCCGTGCCAGATACATGGTACCCCAGATAAACAAGCCAATCACACCAACAAAGACTATTGGGTTTTCAAACAGGCTGGCAAGTTAAATGCCGAAAACAAAGAACAGGGATCACAAAGTGAGGACGAGGACGAAGATCCCCGGCAGCCGAACACTGGAGGGCAAAGGAAATCCCCCCCTCCAAATCAAAATGGTGAACATGATATACGCTACACACATCCCCAAAAAGGAGCGCAAGCGAGCACTTAGGGATGTCTACACGGTAGAGCCAGTCGCCCCAAAATTCAATCCGTGGTCGTCATTCCCGATCACCTTCGATCGTCGAGATCACCCAACCAGTATTCGGCATGGCGGTTCAACCGCACTGGTCTTCAACCCAGTCATCGACGGATTTCACCTAACACGAGTCCTAATGGACGATGGTAGTAGCCTCAACCTGCTCTATCAGGATACAGTGCGGAAGATGGGCATTAATCCCTCACGAATCAAACCCGCAAAGACTACCTTTAAAGGAGTCATACCAGGCGTTGAGGCCCGCTGCACGGGCTCAATCATGCTGGAGGTGGTCTTTGGTTCTCCGAACAACTTCCGAAGCAAGGAATTAATCTTCGATATCGTCCCCTTCCGCAGCGGCTACCACGCACTGCTCGGACGAACTGCGTTTGCTAGATTCAACGCGGTGCCATACTATGCTTATCTCAAGCTGAAGATGCCCGGTCCGCGCGGCGTCATAATAGTCAACGGAAACACAGAACGCTCCCTCCGGACAAAGGAGCACACCGCCGCCCTAGCAGCAGAGATACAAAGCGGCCTTCTCAAGTAGCATCATAGTCTGGCTGCCGAGCCCCTGGACATCATTAGGAGGGTATGGACTACACTACAACAGGATAGCGCGGCTCGTCAGGAGCTCGATTAGCAATTCGGCCTCTGTCCCAATCCCGATGAGGTAGTTGCATTCATACCACGCGTCCATAACTATGCACTCAAAATTCCATGGGCATCGATGGAGGCACAAGCTATCCCGGGATCCAAGGTTCGGCTAGACCGATCTCAGACACACATATAACTTTACTATCTCCTTTTCCCTTGTTTCAGGTTTCTCCTATGGGGCCTCCTTCGACTGCCTGATTAATGATCCCGTCAAAGGACAAACGCACCGGATTGACACGGAGCACAGGCGTACATGGGAAGCCCTAGAGCTTCTTACGGAGCACAGGCGTACTTTAACCCGGGCCTTGAGCTTCTTACGGGCGGCTTGCTGCTGGACAGCCTTCTCCTCGGCCTTGCCTAGGGCCTTCTTTAGGGCCTCGACCTCGGTCGCGGATCCTGCACATATTACGACACCGCGGTCAATATAGAGCGCCTACTCCTTCCGAACACACATCAAGTCGTCACTCACCTTGCTTCTCCTAGAGCCGAACCTTAACCTCGCCGAGCTCGTTCTCGGTCCGCTCTAGCCTTTGCCTCAGTTCAGAGACATCGGCAGCATGTGAGGTTGTGGCCAACAACGATGCCTGCTTATTCATACATATTATGTTAGTCCCCCATCACAAAAGATTGATCCTCTGTCCGGTTCTTCTTGCCAAACATCGGACAGTGTCTCAGGGGCTACTGTCTACATGGGGTTTTTTCTCTTTCTTACCTCGAAACCCGTCAACAGGCTGCTGTAGGCTTCATTCAGTCCACTCTTGACGGACTGAATCTTCTCGATCACCGCACCCATAAGTACACCGTGCTCGTCCATGACGGAGGCGCCTCGAAGCGCCTCCATCAAGTTATCTGGCGCCCCTGGATGGACAGGGGCCACCGGTGGAAGTGGCACATCCCCCTCCTACAATGGGGGCTGCTCGCCCAACTTTGGAGCCATATGGATCTCCGGAATCGTATTCGCCCGAGGGCCGAACTGAATGCGGCCCTCTTCGCCAGTCTCCATGGGGATCGGTTCGCCCATGTGTCCGGCAGTGGAGGTCTCTCCTTGTGACGCCTCCCGGACAGCGTCCTAGGCTCCTGCCCGGTTCGGAGCGGTCCTTCGGGATAATACTTCGGTGTCGTCCCTGGCCCCGAGGGAATAAGCAGGCGGTGGTGACATGCTCGCCTTCTCCGACGGAGCCAACGAACCTCCAGATGGGGATCCCTGGATAAGGTCGTGGGCCGGACTGCAATAGTACAATTAACTATGTCAAGATAATGAAGAGAAAGGGCCGGATGGGCGCATGAGTGAGCCATGTCACTTATGATGCGTCCTGGGGCTTAGTGCGGGGGCGTCTTCCCAGACTGCTATCAACATCCCACGTGGTGTTGACCGCTGGGACGCTCTTCCCCTTCTTGGGCGTTTCCGCCTCCGGATGCGCCGAAGCCGCCCTCTTCTTCTTCCTCTCCTCGGGGGGAGGTTTTTTTTCCTCCTCCTCCTCCTCTTCCTCGCCATTGTCCTCTCGGACAGAGGAATGAGCTTCGTCATCTTTGGATGTCACGTCCGAAGTGTCCTTGCGATGGGGGACACTCTTGCCCCCCTTGGCCTTCTTCTTGGCCTTCTTCTCCGGCGCCTTATAAGGCGCCGACGCCAGCATCTTCTCTGGACGTGGAATGACCAGTTCTTCAGGCAGCGGAGCCGGAAACTGGATCCGCTTCGCCCTCTCCATCCAGTCCTGAAAAAGAAACAATAAAAGCTCAGGCATCATCCTTGAAACAAACAAGTGGAGAATGCATCAAAAAAGACATACCTCGCTAGCGAGGTGTTTAGCATTGTGCCCGCGATCTGAATCTGTGGTCGGCGGTTTCTCGTTGCCCTTAAAGAGAAACTTCCATGCACCTTCGTGAGTAGTCTCGAAGAGCCTCACCAATGTTTGGTGCTTCTTCGGGTTGAACTCCAACAGAGGATGGCTTCGGCGTTGGCACGGAAGGATCCGGCGAACTAGCATCACCTGGATGACATCAACAAGCTTGACGTTCTTGGTTACCATGCTTTGAACGCGCGTCTGCAGTGCTATCACCTCATCAGGGGAACCCCAGTCCGGACTCTTCTCGACCCAGGAGGTGAGTCGCATGGGAGCGCTGGAGCAGAATTCGGCAGTTGCGGCCCAGGTGGTGCCGCGAGGTTCTGTGATGTAGAACCACGACTTTTGCCACTCCTTTACCGTGTCCACAAAAGTACCTTTGGGCCAGGAGACGTTGGAAAGCTTTCTCACCATGGCTCCTACGCACTCCGCATGCTGGCCATCCACCACCTTCAGCTACACGTTAAAGACTTTGAGCCACAGCCCGAAGTGGGGTTGGATGTGGAGGAAGGCCTCACACAGATGATAAACGCCGAGATGTTAAAGAAGGAATTTGGGGACAGATCATGGAAATCTATCCCGTAATAATACATCAGCCCGCGGACGAAAGGGTGGAGTGGAAACCCTAGATCGCGGAAGAAATGGGGGATGAACACTACCCTCTCGGTGGGTTTCGGCGTGGCAACGAATTGTCCCTCAGTCGTCAGGCGGTGAGTGATCTCCTTCGCCAAGTATCCGGTCGACCGAAGCTCCGTAATGTTCTGCTCCTTGACGGAGGAGACCATCCACTTGCCTTGACCTCCGGATCCGGACATGGTTGCTTGAATGGAAAGGAGATGAGAACTTGGGCACTGGAGCTCGAGATTGGAAGGGCAGAGACAGAGAGAGGGAGTGAGAGAGGAAGAGGGAATCCTTATCCCCTTATAAAGGCAACAAATATTAAACGCCTCCTCACTCGCCTTAAGATTCAACTATTCCCAAGGGCTGTATAAACGGCACAGTTGGGTTACCCATGCCCGCATTGATGAGAATCCTGCGATAAGGGGACACGATCTCTTCTTTGAAAAGACGTGCCAATGGCAACCACCTCTCGGGACGTGGGGCGTCGAAAAAAGAAAGCGGTTTGGAATTGTGACCGGGAAGACGTGATGTCATATTGTAAAAAGCTGTCAGCAGATTAGACTCGTGTAAAAATATATTCTCTCTGCGGTTATGTATGGTGTGTGTGACAGGTCCGGATACTATCATCGCATCCTAAGACTATCTTGAAGTTCGGATAGAAGGGAACCCGCCTTGCAATGCCGAAGACAATCTGTGCACCAGACTCCTCGTCATTCAAGCCAAGTTCAGGGGCTACTGAGGGAGTCCTGGACTAAGGGGTCCTCGGGCGGCCGGCCTGTTATCCATGGGTCGGACTGATGGGCTGTGAAGACATGAAGGCCGAAGACTGTACCTGTGCCCGGATTGGACTCTCCTTGGCGTGGAAGGCAAGCTTGGCGACCGACTATGAAGATTCCTTCTTATGTAACCGACTCTATGTAAACCCTAGATCCCCTCGGTGTCTATATAAACTGGAGGGGTTAGTCCGGAAAGGATATACTCATTACCATAGTCATACAGGCTAGGCTTTTAGGGTTTATCCATTATGATCTCGCGGTAGATCAACTCTTGTAACACTCATATTCATCAAGATCAATCAAGCATGACGTAGGGTATTACCTCCATAGAGAGGGCCCGAACCTGGGTAAACATCGTGTCCCCCGTCTCCTGTTACCCTCGATCCAAGATGCACTATTCGGGACCCCCTACCCGAGATCCACCGGTTTTGACACCGACAAGGGGCAGAAGCTTCAGAAGGAACAAGAAAGGGATGGCGGTTCCGAGATTGGAAAAGGCGCAGGGGGGTAAAGTGAGCAGCGTGCCCGCAGTTATTCCTCTTTTTATGGGGAAGGCGCGGGCCGCCTCCTCTCCCATTAACCACAATATGACGCAAGCATGCGGGAACTGCCCCACGCATGACCCCCACGTCACGCATGACCCTCCATGTCACGTGTTCAATGCGGGTCATGGGGAAGCGCAACGGATGAGAAGTTACTGAGGTAAAATCCGCCCCACCTGCCCACGCACCGTTCTGGGCCTAGCCCAACAACACGTCGCGCTTATGTGTGGCCCAGGCTGGAGGGCTCCTGTCGGTGTACAAAAGTAGGGGCTCTCCTTTTGACCCCTTTACTTGTGCACGGGCAGTCAGAGCCACGCGCCATGGCCACACTTAGCAAGGTAGAGGAGGGAAGCTGGAGAGAAGCCGAAGCACAAGACAACCAAGGCAATGCCAAGACTAGAAGCGCGGGAGGGCAAGAGGGTGAGGTGGACTCCCTCGGCAAGATCCTTGCTGAGGCGGCCCCCTGCAGCCCCGGCAAGAGCCTTGCCGGGGCAACTTGCCCAACACCAGCAGAGCGAGCCACCCTTGAGCCCACAGGCTCCAACCCAATCAACTACATTGGAGCGAAGGCTCGGGAGGCGCCTCTGTGGTGGCATGCAAATCTTCGTCAAGATCATAAACATATGAGTTTAGATGAGGACCAGAAGACGGTGACCCTTGGCAGGATCCTAGCCAAGGAAATCCAGAAGACCCCCGGCAAGACTCTTGCCGGGGATGATAGCAACGCCACGGCAAGACCCTTTCGAGGCCCCCGGCAAGACCCTTGCCGAGGGCATCAGCAGGGCCACTGCCAGGCCTGCGCCAGCGAAAACTCCACTTCCGTCCCCATGCAGCTTCCAGCTCAACCAGTTGAGCAGGCGCCTTTGTGGCGACGTGCGGCCTCTAAACCAACCTAGCAAGCTCCTGCGTGGTGGCATGCAAGTCTTCCTAAAGGTTCCACCACCGCACCAGCCCAGCAGCCAGCCAACATGGTGCCACGACGCCCCGTCATCTCGGACACATGTCAAGGCCAGGCCAGGCGGCGACAGCTGGGACGTCCTTCCCTGGCGTCCCCGATAAAGCAAGGGGGCACATCGGCAGCGCATTAGACGCGTTTGTCCAACGGTCCCAAAGGATAGGCTCATCGACTGTAGACCTTTCCACCTCCTGTGTGCCACTGTGACGACCCATTTTTGCCTATAAAAGGAGGCTCTAGGTGACCAGGAGGGTGATTCGGCTCTTTTGGGCAAGTTGCACACCGTAGCTAGCTGAAGAACACAAGAACACTCAAATACATCCACCAAAGCAGGACTAGGGTATTACGCACCTTCGCGGCCTGAACCTGGGTAAACGATCTGTGTGCTTCCTGTCAGACCCGCTCTTCTCACAACCCCATGCCTGCCTACCGTAGAAGGGATCCCAGTGACCCCATAGGTGTCGTTTCCACCGACAATCTTGTTGCAAGACATTATATATGTGAATTATGCAATGCTATCTTGTTGCAAGGCATTATGTATGTGAATTATGCAATGCCATGTTGTTTAGCCAAGCATCATATATGTGAATTATATCATGTCGTCCTTTTTTGTATTACTCATTGCATTTGTCGACAATGTTTGTATATTCAATTGCTCTTCCTGTGCTTCAGCCATTTGAATTGGTGATGGAGAAATCTGGAGTGAAAACCAGGTCTTCAGAGCAGAGAATGCTACTTGTTGAAGCAAATATCTTGCTGGTTACAGATAGCTCCTCAGAGGAGGATTCAGAGGCAGATGACCGGTCCTATTATCCCCCTAAGGTGTATGCTCAAACTTGGCAGGGTTATATTACTCATATCATGCATATGTTGTCTAAAAATTCTTAGTTTTTACATCATATACACAGTATTCTATGCCATCTCCTTAGTTCACACATCTTATATGCGATTGCCCTCTGCTCACTTGCTTAGTATATAAATCATATATTTGAATTATATCATGCCATGATGTTTACATAGATAGCATGTATCTGAATTATGGCATGCCAACCCATTTTCTAAAGACATAATATAGTCATATTATGAATTTTGTCATTCTATTTGTGAATTGTATCATGCCATCATGTTTCCATTGACGACATGTTTGTGAATTATGGCATGCTAACCACTTTAATAGACACATCGTATAGCTATATCATGTCATCCTGTTTACATAGTCATCATATTTTGCACTATGTCATTCTATCCTACTTAGTTAGACATCATACATGTGAAATTGTGTCATGCTATCTTGTTTAATTAGCCATCATATATTTGAAATTACGTCTTGCTATTCTGTTTGGTTAGACAACATAAATGTGAATTATTTCATGCCTGGTTTTTTCCCTACTATCCATTGCACCTGTCTATCTTACAATATCTGTACATTCAATTACTTCTCTTGTTTATCAGCCATTTGAATTGTATGGGGTGATGGCAGTATCTGTGGGAGTAAAAACATGGTCTTCAGAAAAGATTGTGCTACCTGTCGATGCAGATAGAAACACGGTTGTACTTGCCCAAGAACGAGCCCCACCATACATAACCCAGACTCATGCAGATTGTACCCTACCCAGTTGGACAGAGAACCAGCTACACCCCTTCTAACCCCTACCCCAGCAGATAGTAACCCAGTTCTAGTTGACCCAGCACCGTCTCCACCACAGAGCACCCAAACACGAGCAGTTAGTAAGGCAACTGCAATGCCCAAAGCACGAGGACCACCTATCCAAACCCCAAGTCAACGCTTAAAGTAGAAGAAGAATTGTTGTCAAGTCAGATTCCGTAGCTATGGTTCATACTCTTTTGCTGTTGCATCACTGTGTTTACTCATACCAACTAATTTCAAATTTGAAGGATGCAATTGAAACTCCAATGGTGCAACATGTATGTTTTAAAGTTGTTTCTTTAACGTGTTTGCTATTGTAACTTGCTCTATGTTGATTTTAGTTTCAATTGAATAAACATTTATGTTCTCATGCCATGCACATTACAAGTGTTGTTATTGTTGTGTAGTTTCCCACTCTTATATTCTTCTATGCAGCTTTGTCTTAAATAGATATGATTCGAACTGTCTCTATCTTGATTTGGCAACATAAACTAGAATGGTATAGACCATACAGTGCCATACTACATAGATATATGTTTGTTTCATGCTGTTACCCTGTCCACCTTACTACTGAACTGGTTTACCAAAATGAGTTTCATATACAACATGGTAAACCTTTGATGTGTCTATTTGTTTCTCTTTTAGAATGCAGATAAAATATTGGAGAAGAGTACCACGTTATGCAATGGTAAAGGAAGTAATGCAGATAGGGTTCAAGATAGTGAGACATCCCTATTGGTCTCCAAGAAAGCTAATAAAAACTATATTGAAGACACTGAGATAACCTCAAAGTCCTGTCTTGATGTAGTGTTGGAGTTACTAGCCACTACTGCTGGCTCCAGCTCTTCGAACTCGCTGCCTGAATCAGTTCGGCTTCTTGAGTCTCAACTTCAAGTTGAAAGACATCGATCAGATGTTCTGCGATAGGAAGCCGAAGGACTGAGGAAGTCTCTACAGAATTCAGATGCCTACTTTCTGGTGCAACAGCAAGCGCTGGAGGATTTAAGCGCAAAACAAGAGAAAGTTAATAAGCTTGCTAAGCATCTTGCCAGCATTATGGGTGCCTAGGATATTGTTTCTTGAGCTCCTCTGAAGTGGTATCAGTTTTGGACTTGTTTTGCTGCGGTGTTTATTTGCACTGGTCGCCAACTTTGATAACCAGTGTATGTGATATGCTGCTCTGTTCCCTATATTTGCACTGGTGGTGAACTTTGATGCCCAGTGGATGTAATATGTGTAATAGTCGTGATAGCCTAGCATAAGTTGCTTGCTTATTTATTTCCATCTTGTCTTGTTTATTTCTTTACTTGTAGTCCGTGCAGTTCTTTTTCTGCGGTTTGCTAGTGGCCGCAATAACCTATTTTTTGAAACTAGAACACAATAACCATGGGCTACATATTTACTGTAGTGACCCTGGGCCTCCTACGGGCCGTAGAAACAATGGGCCTTCTACGGGCCATAGAAACAATGGGCCTTCTATGGGTCTTATGATCGAGTGGCCAAACATGGGTCAATAACGGACCACATTATGGGCCGTAAATGGGCTAGAGTTGGAATCACAAGTTCATGGGCCGACCATAACGAGCTGTCTTTAATCGGCCGTATTTGATGACGCTATGAAAACTCCCCAATGGATTAACAGGCCATAAACGGGCCGACTGTAACCACAGGCTGAATTTGGCCGACAAGCAGAAAGGCCAGTAACGGCCCGTAAGTAACCGAATGCTGGAAATGAGCCCAAGAATAACTGGGCCCTGGGAAGGCCGAAAGATAACACGGGCTGGAAACGGCACAATGGAATAATGGGTCGTTAATGGGTATAAAGCTATGCACTATTCATTACGGGCCAATTTCACCACAGGCCCTTAATGGGCCAAGAGTTACAAAGGGCCCCATATGGGCCAAAATACGTCATAGGCCATACATGGGCCGGAAGTTACTATGGGCTGGAATCATATTGGACGGCCTAGATGATGCTACTGGGCCTAATTCGGATAGGCCGTAACGGGCCCTGAGTTAGCGGGCTATAAATGGGCTATATGCGAACACGCCATTAAGAGACTTTCCGTGGGCCGACCCTCTAGTGTCTTCAAAATCTTGTGGGTCTTTAGCTGGGCCGGCCCTTTATGGTCTGCAAAATCTTATGGGGCTTTAGTTGGGACGGCCCATTATGGTCTGCAAAATCTTGTGGGCCTTTAGTTGGGTCGGCCCATTTAATTTTTATGGTGCACTTTTGGGCCGGTCCACGTGTCAACATATCATAGACGCATATTGCCCATTAGATGGGTGGCATCTATGCCAACATGGAGCTGACACATGTTTCCGTCGGGCAATGAGAATTTTACACGTGAAAAAATGCCATTGGTCGTGGCTGTTAGCAGGTTATCGGATTCAAAACCGGACCGGATAGCTTAACGGTGACCCGTAACGGTGGATGCCATGTGTCGGTTACCCTTGACGAAAGCACTTCCATGACATGCCATTTATCATCATGGAAGTGGAGACTTTCGTGATGATAATTTTGCTAATGTCATGGAACACTTGTACGACAACATAGGTATGACTATCTTGATTCTGTCATAAAATCGCCATGGATGTGCATGCATGACAGAAAACGTGACCTACTGTGACAAACACGTATCATCACAGAAGTCTATTTTTTGTAGTGGTAATCACTAGCATCACACATAATTTGAAAAGGCAAGTTCCATTCAGGTGGCTGAATAATAGGTGTAGAAATTAAGGTTTTTTCTAAGTGTTTCAAAGGCTTCTACACAATCATCATCAAAAACAAATGGAATATCCTTTTGTAAAAGATTAGTGAGAGGCCTAGAAATTTTAGATAAGTCTTTAATAACTTTCCTATAGAAACCAGCATGACCAAGGAAGCTTCAAATACCTATAATATCTTTAGGCTACGCCATTTTATCAATTGCATATACTTTAGCTTTATCAACCTCAATACCTTGTTCAGAAATTTTATGCCGCAAGACAATGCCTTTTAACCATAAAGTGACAGTTCCCCCAATTCAAGGCAAGATTAGTTTGCTCACATCTCTGCAAAACTCGATCAAGGTTGCTTAAGGAATCATGAAAAGAATTTCCGTAAACGGAAAAATCAACCATGAAAACCTCAACAATCTTTTCACAAAAATCAGAGAATATAGCAGTCATACATCTTTATAAGGTAGCAGGTGCATTGCATAAACGAAAAGGCATACGTCTATAATAATAGGTTCCAAAAGGGCAAGTAAAAGTGGTTTCTCTTGATTAGGTTGTGAAACAGGTATTTGAGAGAAACCAGAATATCCATCAAGAAAACAAAAGTGTGTGTGCTTAGATAGTCTTTCTAGCATTTGATCAATAAAGGCAGAGTGTAATTATCTTCTCTAGTAGCTTTATTTAATTTTCTAAAATCATTTACCATTCTATAGCCAGTAACAATTCTTTGTGGGATAAGTTCATTTTAATCATTAGGAACAATAGTAATACCTCTTTTCTTAGGGACACAATGAATACCCATCTACTATCAGCTATGGGATAGATTATACCTGCTTCCAGTATTTTTAGTATTTCAGTTCTTACCATTTCTTTCATCTTAGGATTTAGACGTCCTTGGTGATCAACAACGGGTTTAGCATTAGGCTCCATATTAATCTTGTGCTGACATAGAGTGGGACTAATGCCCTAAAAATCATCAAGAGTATATCCAATAGCAGCACAATGCTTCTTCAAAAAAAATTAATAATCTTTCTTATTCATGTTCTGAAAGGTTATCACTAATGATAACATGATATATATTCTTCTCATCAAGATAAGCATATTTCAGAGTGTCGGGCAATTGTTTTAATTCAAACACAGGATCACCTTTTGGTGGAGGAGGACCTCCTAGATTTTGAATAGGCAAATTGAGTTTAAGGAGATGTCATTGTTCAAAGAAAATTTTATCTATCTCATTTCTTTCACACAAGTGCATATCATTTTCATGGTCTAGCAAATATTGTTCTAATGGATCAGTAGGAGGCACGACAATAGAAGCAAGACCAACTATTTCATCCTTACAAGGCAATTCTTTATCACAATCTATCTTAGCATTAACAGTGTTCAAGAAAGGTCTACCAAAGATAATGGGACAAAAGTCATCTTGTGGGGAACCAAGGTCTACCACTTCAACATCTCTAACAATCCCAAGTGGTGTGATGGTGTCTCTATTAGCAAGTTGAATACTAACATCTATGTCTTCTATTTCAGCAGGTGCTATATAATTCATAATTTCTTGGTATAAGGTAAAAGGAATAGCACTCACGCTAGCATCTACATCACATAAACCATGGTAGCAATTATCTACTATTTTAACTGAGACAATAGGCATGCCAACTACGGGTCTATGTTTATCTTTTTCTTCGGGTTGACAATTCTAGCAGGTTCATCACAGAAGTAAATTAGATGCCCATCAATATTTTCTACAAAGAGATCTTTAACCATAGCAACACTAGGTTGTACTTTTATTTGTTGAGAGGGTTTAGGTACTTTAATATTACTTTTGCGAACCATAGTTGATACCTTAGCATGTTCCTTTATCCTAACAGGGAAAGTTGGTTTCTCAATAAAAGCAATAGGCAGAACTGGATCAGCATTGTAAATGTTGTTTCATCTTTAGCTATTACTGGTTCTTTGATTTCTTCTTTAATAGGGGGATGATATTTAAACCACTTCTCATTTGGGAGATTAACATGAGTTGCAAATGATTCACAAAAAGAGGCTACTATCTCAGAATCAAGTCCACGTTTAGTGCTAAACTTGTGAAAAGCATCAGTCTTCATAAAAGATTTAACACAATCAAACTCAAGCTTAATACCTGACTCTTTACCTTCATCGAGTTCCCAATCTTCAGAGTTGCATTTAATTCTTTCTAAGAGATCCCACTTGAATTCAGTAGTCTTCATCATGAAAGAACTAGTACAAGAAGTATCGAGCATGGATTGATCATTATGAGAAAGGGGAGCATAAAAATTCGGAATGATGATTTCTCTTGAGAGCTCATGATTAGGGCATTGACTTAAGCCTCCCCAAGCTAGAGTGATACTTTTTCCTTCACAAGGCCAAAAATTATATATGTAATTCCAATCACGATTAACTAGATGCATAGTACAAATTTTTGGTGAAATTCCAATTTCAATCGATTCCAGTTCCAAGATCCAATATCATCGCATAGCCTATACCATGTCAATGATTTTCCCTTCAAAGATAAAGAGAAAACCTTATCCTTGACTTCATCTCCGGGTAAACCGACCAGCTTAAACAATCCACAAATTTCATCCACAAGTATAAGATGCATGTCGGGGTGCTCAGATCCGTCTCTTGCATAAGGATTAGCTACCAGTGGTTCTATCATACCCGAAGGAATTTCATAACCAAAATTGTCAGTAGGTGCAGTAGATTGAGGCAAAACTAATTGTGCTTCCGGTCGAGGTGAACATACCCCAAACAAGCCACTCAAAGGGTGAATTTCCATAGTAACAACTGACAATAAATTTCAGCATGTACTATAAATTTTTCCTTACCGATTTCCAATTACCAAGAGCGCTTCTCTCCCCGGCAACGGCACCAGAAAAGAGTCTTGATGACCCACAAGTATAGGGCATCAATTGTAGTCCTTTCGATAAGTAAGAGTGTTGAACCCAACGAGGAGCAGAAGGAAATGACAAGTGGTTTTCAGCAAGGTAATTTCTGCAAGCACTAAAATTGTTTGTAACAAGTAGTTTGATAGCAACATAATTTGTAGTGGACAAGTAACGGTAATAGTAAATAAAGCACAACAAGGTAGCCAATCCTTTTTGTGGCAAAGGATAGGCCAAAACAGTTTCCTATAATAGGCAAGGCGTTCTTGAGGGCACATGGGAATTTCATGTAGTCACTTTCATCATGTTGGTTTGATTCGCATTCGCTACTTTGATTATTTAATATGTGGGTGGACCGGTGGTTGGGTGCCGTTCTTACTTGAAAAATCCTCCCACTTATGATTAACCCTCTCGCAAGCATCCACAACTACAAGAAAAGTTTTAAGTTAAAATCTAACCATAACATTAAACATATGGATCCAAATCGGTCCCTTACAAAGTAGCGCATAAACTAGGGTTTAATCTTCTGTCACTCTAGCAACCCATCATCAAATAACTACTCCACAATGCATTCCTTAGGCCCAAAGATGGTGAAGTTCCATGTAGTCGACGTTCACATGACACCACTAAGGGAATCACAACATACATATCATCAAAATATCGAACACCTATCAAATTCACATGATTACTTGCTATGTGATTTCTCCCGTGGCCTCACGAACAAAAGTAACCACTCATAAAAGATATTCATGCTCAAGATTAGAGGGGTATTAAATTGCATAATGGATCTAAACATATAATCTTCCACTAAATAAACCATATAGTAATCGACTACAAGATGTAATCAACACTGCTAGTCACCCACATGTACCAATCTGAGGTTCCGGTACAAAGATTGAACACAAGGGATGAACTAGGGTTTGAGAGGAGACAATTCTGTTGAAGATGTTGATGGATATAGGCCTCCCAATGATGAGAGGCTTGTTGGTGATGACGATGGCTTCGATTTCCCCCTTCGGGAGGGAAGTACCCCTAGCGGAATCGCTTTGCCAGCGGGTAAAAGTGCTCCTGCCCAAGTTCCTTATCGAGAAGGCGGAGCTCCATCATGAAAGTCCTATCCTTATTTTTTCTAGGTCAAAAGATCTTAAACACCAGAAGATGGGCACCGGAGGTGGGCTGGGATGATCACAACCCACCAGGGCACGCTTGGGGGGCCTGGCGTGCCATGGTGTCTTGTGGTCACCAGGTGGTCCCCCTCCGGTAGTTATTTGGTCCACTATTTTTTTATTCTAAAATAATTCTCCGTGAAGTTTCAGCTTATTTTAGATGTGCAGAATTGGTCTCTCTGACATAGCTTTTTCAGGTACAGAATTCCAGCTGCCGGTATTCTCCCTCTTTGTGTAAACCTTGCATATTATGAGAGAAAAGGCATTAGAATTACTCTATAAAGCATTATAATGCATAAAAACATTATAAATAACAGTAAGAAAAGATGATGCAAAATGGATGTATCACTCTTCTACAATGGCGATGCTTTTCAAAGCCACCCACATCTCCTCTAGCCACCCCAGGGAGACCTGCCATAGAGAAGGTGGGTCTGGCGGAGTCACCTCGGCTCCACCCCCATAGAGGTGGGGATGGAAGTCTTCGGCCTTTCTGATGGCACCGTGGCAACCGAGGCCAAGGACTCGGGATGGCCAAGCTCGGCTCCTTGTTTGACCAAAGGGATTCCTTCCCTTTGGTCCTCGACAACCGAGGTTTGGACCTCGGCCATAGGAGCACCATTACCGGCCTCTGTGTTGTCAACAGAGGGGCCTGGTGTGATATCAGCTCCCCTAGCTCGTCATGAGCGGGGGAGTCTGGGGTGTTCATGGCGGTTCTGCTTTACACCATAAAGGACATAGGGAGCTCGATTTCCGAGGTCCTGTCGCCAATAAAGGCGCGTTGTGCGCTGTAAAAGCAAGCATATGGTCACGTATCGAGAACAAATATCTAAGAACATGTTGCGTATAATGTATCAAGCTACGTACCTCCTGTGCGCATGCCTCTTCCTACATGGCTGAAGGAGGTCGTCCTCTGAAGAGCAAAGAGCATGACCTTGGCAGGGACGGACGGCTTGCGGGGCTGGGCTGCTGAGGCCTTTAAGAGCCGCCTGCGAGCCTGAGGAGGGTTGCCCCCCTCGGTGTCTTCGGGCGCCGCCCTTTTCCTTTTGGTGGGAGGATATTCCATCCCCCTCACCATCTTCCTCTTCCTCCTCATTATCGGATTACGGGTTCCGGCAAATCCTTGAGGTTCGAACACTGGGGTGTGAACGAAGATCTCTCTCCCCCTAGCTCATGCTCTCGCAATGATCTCGAAGCCTAGCTCGCCCAACCGAGGGGACAAAGGACACAAGAGTTATACTGGTTCGGGCCACCGTTGCGTTGTAATACCCTACTCCAGTGTGGTGTGGTGGATAGCCTTGTGGGATGGGGATGAACAAGTACAAGGGAAGAACAGCCTCCTGAGGAGATGTGTTCTTGAGCTCGATGAGTTTGTGTGGTTGCGGATGATCTGAATGATCCGTCCCCTCGCTACAGTGGTGGCTAACCCTATTTATAGAGGCTTGGGTCCTCTCCCCAAATATTAGGCGGGAAGGGTGATACGTCTCCAACGCATCTATAATTTTTTATTGTTCCATGCTATTATATTATCTGTTTTGGATGTTAATGGGCTTTATTTTACACTTTTATATTATTTTTGGGACTAACTTACTAACCCAAGGCCCAGTGCAAATTGTTGTTTTTTTGCCTATTTCAGTGTTTCGAAGAAAAGGAATATCAAACGGAATCCAAACGGAATGAAACCTTCAGGAACGTGATTTTTGTAACAAACGTGATCCAGAGGACTTGGAGTGGATGTCAAGAATCAAACGAGGAGTCCACGAGGCAGGGGGCGCGCCCTCCCCCCTCGTGGGCCCCTCATGGCTCAATCGGCCTACTTCTTCCTCCTATATATACTCATATACCATGAAAACATCAAGGAGCACCACGAAACCCTATTTCCACCGCCACAACCTTCTGTACCCAAGAGATCCCATCTTGGGGCCTTTTCCGGAGCTCCGCCGGAGGGGGCAACGATCACGGAGGGCCTCTACATCAACTCGATGGCCCTTCCGATGATGTGTGAGTAGTTCACTTCAGACCTTCGGGTCCATAGTTATTAGCTAGATGGCTTCTTCTCTCTCTTTGGATCTCAATACAAAGTTCTCCTCGATCTTCCTGGAGATCTATTTGATGTAACTCTTTTTGTGGTGTGTTTGTCGAGATCCGATGAATTGTGGGTTTATGATCAAGTCTATCTATGAACAATATTTGATTCTTCTCTGAAATCTTTTATGCATGATTGGTTATCTTTGCAAGTTTCTTCGAATTATCAGTTGGTTTGGCCTACTAGATCGATCTTTCTTGCAATGGGAGAAGTGCTTACCTTTGGGTTCAATCTTGCGGTGCTCGATACCAGTGACAGAAAGGGAAACAACACGTTTTGTATTGTTGCCATCGAGGATAAAAATATGGGGATTATATCATGTTGCTTGAGTTTATCCCTCTACATCATGTCATCTTACCTAATGTGTTACTCTGTTCTTATGAACTTAATACTCTATATGCATGCTGGATAGCGGTAGATGTGTGGAGTAATAGTAGTAGATGCAGGCAGGAGTCAGTCTACTTGTCACGGATGTGATGCCTATATACATGATCATGCCTAGATATTCTCATAATTATTCACTTTTCTATCAATTGCTCGAAATTAATTTGTTCATCCACCGTAATACTTATGCTATCTTGAGGGAAGCCACTAGTGAAACCTATGGCCCCCGGGTCTATTTTCCATCATATAAGTTTCCAATCTATTTTGTTTTGCAATCTTTACTTTCAATCTATATCATAATAATACCAAAAATATTTATCTTATTATTATTATCTATATGAGATCTCACTCTCATAAGTGATCGTGAAGGGATTGGCAACCCCTTTATCGCGTTGGTTGCGAGGTTGTTATCTTTTTGTGTAGGTACGAGGGACTTGTGTGTGGCCTCCTACTGGATTGATACCTTGGTTCTCAAAAACTGAGGGAAATACTTACGCTACTTTGCTGCATCACCCTTTCCTCTTCAAGGGAAAACCAACGCAGTGCTCAAGAGGTAGCAAGAAGGATTTCTCGCGTCGTTGCCATGGAGTGTACGCACAAGTCAAGACATACCAAGTACCCATCACAAACTATTATCCCTCGCATTATATTATTTTGCCATTTGCCTCTCCTTTTCCTCTCCCCCACTTCACCCTTGCCATTTTATTCGCCCTCTTTTTCCGTTCCCCGTCTCTTCTCCAGTTCGCCTCTTTTTGCTTGTTTCTTGTTTGCTTGTGTGTTGGATTGCTTTCTTTCCGCGATGGCCTTACCAAAAAGTTTTGATCCTCACCTTAGAAGGTTGGAAGAAATTAAAAATAGCGTTAGAAGTTTTATGTCCTTGTAGTTTGAGCATAATAATTTCTTCAGAAATGAGCTTAAAGAACAAAAAAGTTTTATAGGGTACATAAATAAAGAGCTCGATGATATGTCTAAAGAGTTTTATGGTTTGAAATCTCAGTTCGCTCATCTTGAAAACATAATAGCCCAAATTTCGGATAAGCAGGCCACCTTAGTTAATAAGATGGCCGCCAAACCGGAAGAACTTGATGGTAATAAGGATGAAGATATAAAATTTATTGATGTGTCCCCTATTAAATCTTTGTTTTGCAATATGAATCTTGATAATGATGGGACTGTAGATGAGTCAACTTTAGTTAGAAGGCGTTCCAATGATTCAGAGTTTTTAGATCTTGATGCAAAAATTGATAAAAGTGGGATTGGAGAGGTCAAAACTTTATATAGAAATGAACCTACTATCTTGGATTTTAGGGAATTTAATTATGATAATTTATCTTTGATAGATAGTATTTCCTTGTTGCAATCCGTGCTAAATTCTCTGGATGCTTATAGTCAAAATAAAGCTGTTACTAAACATATCGTAGATGCTTTAATGCAATCTTATGAAGAAAAGCTTGAATTGGAAGTTTCTACTAGAAAACTACATGATGAGTTGGAACCCACTATTAAAATTAAAATTAAAGATCATGAATGATTTGCTTTATGTGATTTGGGTGCTAGTGTTTCCATGATTCCTAAAACTTTGTGTGATTTGCTACGTTTCCGTGAATTTGATGGTTGTTCTTTAAACTTGCATCTTGCAGATTCCACCATTAATAAACCTATGGGAAGAATTAATGATGTTCTTATTGTTGCTAATAGGAATTATGTGCCTGTAGATTTCATTGTTCTTTATATTGATTGCAATCCTTCATGTCCTATTATTCTTGGTAGACCTTTCCTTAGAACGATTGGTGCAATTATTGATATGAAAGAAGGGAATATTAGATTCAAAATTCCGTTAAGGAAGGGCATGGAACACTTTCCTAGAAATAAAATTAAATTACCTTATGAATCTATTATGAGGGCACTTATGGATTGCATAGCAAAGATGATAATACCTAGATCTATCCTTGCTTTTATGCCTAGCTAGGGGCGTTAAACGATAGCGCTTGTTGGGAGGAAACCCAATTTTATTTTTGTTCTTTGATTTTTGGTTCTGTTTAGTAATAAATAATACGTCTAGCCTCTGTTTATATGTGGTTTTATGATTTTAATTAATGTTTGTGCCAAGTAGAACCATTGGGAAGACTTGGGGAAAGTCTTTGCGATCTTGCTGTAAAAAACAGAAACTTTAGCGCTCACGAGATTTGCTGCCATTTGTTTACTGGAGAGTTATATTTAGTTAATTCTTTTTGAAGATGATTAATAGATAAACTCCTCACGTCCAGAAATTTATTTTAGAATTTTTGGGGTTCCAGAAGTATTCGAAACCTACAGATTACTATAGTCCGTTCTGTTTTTGACAGATTCTGTTTTTCGCGTGTTGTTTTCTTATTTTGATGAATCTATGGCTAGTAATAGAGTTTATGAACCATAGAGAAGTTGGAATACAGTAGGTTTAACACCAATATGAATAAAGAATGAGTTCATTACAGTACCTTGATGTGGTGGTTTGTTTTCTTTTACTAATGGAGCTCATGAGATTTTCTTTTTATGTTTTGTGTTGTGAAGTTTTCAAGTTTTGGGTAAAGATTTGATGGATTATGGAACCAGGAGTGGCAAGAGACTAATCTTGGGGATTCCCAAGGCACCCCAATGTAAAATCCAAGGACAACCAAAAGCCTAAGCTTGGGGATGCCCCGGAAGGCATCCCCTCTTTCGTCTTCGTCTATCGGTAACTTTACTTGGAGCTATATTTTTATTCACCACATGATATGTGTTTTGCTTGGAGCATCTTGTATGATTTGAGTCTTTGATTTTTAGTTTACCACAATAATCCTTGCTGTACACACCTTTTTGGAGAGACACACATGAATCGGAATTTATTAGAATACTCTATGTTCTTCACTTATACCTTTTAAGCTAGATAATTTTGCTCTAGTGCTTCGCTTATATCTTTTAGAGCATGGTGGTGATTTTATTTTATAGAAATTATTGATCTATCATGCTTCAATTATATTATTTTGAGAGTCTCGTAGAACAGCATGGTAATTTGCTTTGGTTATGAATTTAGTCCTAATATGATAGGCATCCAAGATCGGTATAATAAAAACTTTCATAAAAGGGGCATTGAGTACTAGGAGAAGTTTGATACTTGATAATTGTCTTGAGATATAAAGGTGGTAATATTAGAGTGTGCTAGTTGAGTAGTTGTGAATTTGAGAAATACTTGTGTTGAAGTTTGGAAGTCTCGTAGCATGCACGTATGGTGACTGTTGTGTAACAAATTTGAAACATGAGGTGTTATTTGATTGTCTTCCTTATGAGTGGCGGTCGGGGACGAGCGATGGTATTTTCCTACAAATCTACCCCCTAGGAGCATGCGCGTAATGCTTGGTTTTTGATGACTTGTAGATTTTTGCAATAAGTTTGTGAGTTCTTTATGACTAATGTTGAGTCCATGGATTATACGCACTCTCACCCTTCCATCATTGCTAGCCTCTTCGGTACCGTGCATTGCCCTTTCTCACCTTGAGAGTTGGTGCAAACTTCGCCGGTGCATCCAAACCCCATGATATGATATGCTCTGTCACACATAAACCTCCCTATATCTTCCTCAAAACAGCCACCATACCTACCTATTATGGCATTTCCATAGCCATTCCGAGATATATTGCCATGCAACTTTCCACCGTTCCATTTATCATGACACACATCATCATTGTCATATTGCCTTGCATGATCATGTAGTTGACATCGTATTTGTGACAAAGCCACCGTTCATAATTTTTCATACATGTCACTCTTGATTCATTGCCCTTCCCGGTACACCGCCAGAGGCATTCATATAGAGTCATACTTTGTTCTAGTATCGAGTTGTAATCATTAAGTTGTAAATAAATAGAATTCCGATGATCATCATTAATAGAGCATTGTCCCAAATAAAAAAAGAGAAAGGCCAAATAAAAAAAGGAAGGCCCAAAAAAATATAAATAAAAAGTGGCAATGCTACTATCCTTTTTTTCCACACTTGTGCTTCAAAGTAGCACCATGATCTTTTTGATAGAGAGTCTCTTTTTTTGTCACTTTCATATACTAGTGGAATTTTTCATTATAAAACTTGGCTTGTATATTCCAACAATGGGCTTCCTCAAATGCCCTAGGTCTTCGTGAGCAAGCAAGTTGGATGCACACCCACTTAGTTTCTTTTATTGAGCTTTCATACATTTATAGCTCTAGTGCATCCATTGCATGGCAATCCCTACTCCTTGCATTGACATCAATTGATGGGAATCTCCCTAGCCCATTGATTAGCCGCGTCGATGTGAGACTTTCTCCTTTTTTGTCTTCTCCACATAACCTCCATCATCATATTCTATTCCACCTATAGTGCTATATCCATGGCTCACGCTCATGTATTGCTTGAAAGTTAAAAAAAGTTTGAGATTACTAAAGTGTGAAACAATCGCTTGGCTTGTCATCAGGGTTGTGCATGATGAGAGAATTCTTGTATGACGAAAGTGGAGCATGACCAAACTATATGATTTTGTAGGGATGAACATTCTATTGCCATGTTATTTTGAGAAGACATAATTGCTTAGTTAGTATGCTTGAAGTATTATTATTTTTATGTCAACATTAAACTTTTGTCTTGAATCTTTCATATCTGAATATTCATGCCACAATAAAGAGAATTACATTGAGAATTATGTTAGGTAGCATTGCACATCAAAAATTCTGTTTTTATCATTTACCTACTTGAGGACGAGCAGGAATTAAGCTTGGGGGTGCTTGATACGTCTCCAATGTATCTGTAATTTTTGATTGTTCCATGCTATTATATTATCTATTTTGGATGTTAATGGGCTTTATTTTACACTTTTATATTATTTTTGGGACTAACCTACTAACCTAAGGCCCAGTGCAAATTGCTGTTTTTTTGCCAATTTCAGTGTTTCGCAGAAAAGAAATATCAAACGGAATCCAAACGGAATGAAACCATCGGGAACGTGATTTTTGGAACAAACGTGATCCAGAGGACTTGGAATGGACGTCAAGAAATGAACGAGAAGTCCACGAGGCAGGAGGGCGCGCCTACCCCCCTGGGCGCGTCGTCCCCCTCGTGGGCCCGTCATGGCTCAGCGGACCTACTTCTTCCTCCTATATATACTCTTGTGCCCTGAAAACATCGAGGAGCACCACGAAACCCTATTTCCTCTACCGCAACCTTCTGTACCCAAGAAATCACATCTTGGGGCCTTTTCCGGAGCTCCGCCGGAGGGGGCAACAATCACGGAGGGCCTCTACATCAACTCCATGGTCCTTTTGATGATGTGTGAGTAGTTTACTTCAGACCTTCGGGTCCATAGTTATTAGCTAGATGGCTTCTTCTCTATCTTTGGATCTCAATACAAAGTTCTCCTCGATCTTCTTGGAGATCTATTCGATGTAACTCTTTTGTGGTGTGTTTGTCGAGATCCGATGAATTGTGGGTTTATGATCAAGTCTATCTATGAACAATATTTGATTCTTCTCTGAAATCGTTTATGGATGATTGGTTATCTTCGCAAGTCTCTTCGAATTATCAGTTTGTTTGGCCTACTAGATTGATCTTTCTTGCAATGGGAGAAGTGCTTAGATTTGGGTTCAATCTTGCGCTGCTTGATCCTAGTGATAGAAAGGGAAAGGACACATATTGTATTGTTGCCATCGACGATAAAAAGATGGGGTTTATATCATATTGCTCGAGTTTATCCCTCTACATCATGTCATCTTACCTAATGCGTTACTCTGTTCTTATGAACTTAATACTGTAGATGCATGATGGATAGCAGTCGATGTGTGGAGTAATAGTAGTAGATGCAGGCATGAGTCGGTCTACTTGTCACTGATGTGATGCCTATATACATGATCATGCCTAGATATTCTCATAATTATTCGCTTTTCTATCAATTGCTCGACAGTAATTTGTTCACCCACCGTAATACTTATGCTATCTTTAGAGAAGCCACTAGTGAAACCTATGGCCCCCGGGTCTATTTTCCATCATATAAGTTTCCAATCTATTTTGTTTTGCAATCTTTACATTCAATCTATATCATAAAAATACCAAAAATATTTATCTTATTATTATTACCTCTATCAGATCTCACTCTCGTAAGTGACCGTGAAGGGATTGACAACCCCTTTATCGTGTTTGTTGCGAGGTTCTTATTTGTTTGTGTAGGTAACATTGACTTGCATGTGGCCTCCTACTGGATTGATACCTTGGTTCTCAAAAACTGAAGGAAATACTTACGCTACTTTGCTGCATCACCCTTTCCTCTTAAAGGGAAAACCAATGCAGTACTCAAGAGGTAGCAAAGGGATCCCACAACGGCCAATTTAAAGGGGGACAACGAGTACAAGTTATCCTGACAAAAGGTGGTCTTCACTTGCCAAAGGCTCTGGAGGTGACACTGTCGTGGGCTCCGTGATGACCTCTGTCTTGCTGTCCTGCTGGTCTTGGTCTCGTTGCACCGATATGAAAACCTTTTCCTGACGCCTCGGGAATCCTCACCTATGCCTACCACTTTTGCACCAAAGAGAAAACTGGCACTCTGCGCCCACTGGCGCTCGCCTGGCCTTGGTCATCACGGCTCACGTCACGGAAACCTCACGAGGTGCCCCTCGCCTTGACCTCTCTGCTCCTTGTGAGCCAGCCTAGTGAGGCTGCCCCTGAGGATGTCTTGTGTCATCTGCCTCGCGAGGCTTGGCCCCTCATGAGGGTCTTGAGCGTTGGTCAATGAAGATGGGCTGTACCAGGCCGCTGGTGGAGCCACGCCCTGGGCCGTAGGCAGGCAAGTCTGGGTACCCCCGTTCCCATGACGCCGACACTCATGGGTATAGGAAACGTGAGTATCCTCGGATCTGGCATTCGATGAACCTCTAAGGCGAAGACCTCCTCATTTCTTCATCTCTTTCTTGCCCCTGCTGGGACTACTTAAGGGGCGTTGGCTAGGAGAGCCTCAAGCTAAGGAGTCCGGACCTCCTCGGGTGATGGTGCTGGGAACTTGATCTTCTGCACCCTAGCAAGCGATTTCTGAAATAACAAGGCAAGCATTGTCAGTATGGATGAGGAAACTAAGAATAGACAGGCAAGAGTAAATTTGCTATTACTTTGGTTGGACCGTTCTTGGCCCCTCTTCATGGTATTCATTCTGGGACGGTTTGAAAAATGACGCCCACATTCCATCTAAGTTAGTGAGGAAATAGTTTCGCACTATTGCCACATCCTTGGGCTTATAAAGGCACATCAGATTTGCCCCGAGTTTGAGGGGAGGATGCGGCAATAGAGCATCACATCAATTACATCCACTAACTTGATGCCCTTGTCCTCCACGGACTTGATCTTCTTCTGGAGTACCTATGCCTCTTCCTAATGGCCCCAATCTAAGCCTTTCTTCAACCAGGAGACTAGTCTCCTTGAAGGCCCGGCCAAGAAGGCTGGAATTCCCACCTAGCCTTTGGTAACCGACTCGGTGATGTAGAACCACTCGTGCTGCCATATCTTGATCGTCCCCATGAAGGTGCCTTATATCCATGTCACCTGTTGGAGCTTGCTGATCATGGACCTGCCACGTTCAGCTAATTATGTGCCGCTGCTCTTCGGCTTGATGCTAAACATTTTTAGCCATAGGCAAAGTGTGGCTCAACACACAGAAAGGCCTCATAGATGACGATGAACATCGTGACATGAAGAGTGGAGTTCAGGGCTAGATGATAGAAATCTGGATTTTGTGGGTCAAAATGATGGGGGAAGAAAATTTTGGAGGGATTTCATGGTGGGGAATGCTAGATCCACTTGCAACACAACGAATCCATGGATCAAAATCAATAAAACGTCATCCAAACCAACAAATCACAAAAAATTGGCATGGCTCTTTTTGTGGGGATTTTTGAAATTGGACCAAAACACACAAATTAGGGTGGAAAGTGGGGGTAGGGACTGCAAATTCATGATCAACCATGGTTCATGATACCAAGACGATGTAGGGTAGAACCCTAATGGTTCATCTTTCATGAAATGGAGGGGATTTCGGAAAGAACAAGTTCAACACACGAAGAACACAAGAGAGGAAAACACTCAAATAGACAAGATCCAATCACACATATGCTAAATCCACATACACGAAGAGGGGTACAAGGGTCCAAATCCAACATATGAAGATACGAAGGTAACTAGTCCATCCCAATCCTTGGAAGAGCTGAGGTCTTGAAACTTTGGAGGATCTTCCCTAAAAGGGGTCCTGAATCCACTAAGGGATCTTCTCACATGGAGGCCTTGATATCCATGGGAGTAGGTAGTGGATGAGCAAAGCTCTCTAAAATGAGATCTAACCTTTTCTAACCCTAAAAGAGGGGAGGGCGTCATCTATATATAGTACTAGTACCAGTGTGTGAATGATTACTTACATGTGCAATGTTTTTATTTTCCGCTGCTATACTCTTAGACTTACATGTGTAGGGTGTTTCTTGACTTGTCATAGTTGCTAAAATCTTCCTGCAACAAAAATTAGGAAAAGGTTAGGTTTTATTTGGTGCCTGATGTTGAACGTTTTCAGCCATAGGCCGAAGTGCGGCTCGATGCGCAGAAAATCCTCGCAAACGTTGATGAAAATCGCGAGGTGAAGAGTGGAGTTTGGGGATAGATGATGGAAATTTAGCCCGTGGTAAAAAAGAATCCCTCGCACAAAGGGGTCTAGGGGAACCGTAGACCTCGGATGAGGTGGGGAACGAAGATTACCATCTCCCCTTCTTGGGAGTGGGGACGTGCTGGTTGGGCTCTAGAGCCTGGCAGGCAGCATTGGCAGGGATGTACCCTGCGGTCCGGAGCTCTTGGATGGTGGCCTCGGTGATGGAGGAGACCACCGACTTTACTTTCAAGGTGGCGCCCGCCATCGCTGGTGGGTGATAAGTCTCCGTTGTATCTATAATGTTCTATTGTTTCATGCCAATATTATACAACTTTCATATACTTTTGGCAACATTTTGTATTATTTTTGTGACTAACATATTGATCCAGTGCCTAGTGTCAATTCCTGTTTGTTGCATGTTTTTGTTCCTAAGAATATCCATATCAAACGAAGTCCAAACATGATAAAAATTTACAGAGACTTATTTAGAAATATATGTGATTTTTGGGAAAAAATAATCAAAGTGAGATGAAGCTCGAGGGGGGCACAAGCTCAGACGGCGGATCCCTACCCTAGGTGTGCCGGGCTGGATTGTGGATCCCATGTAAGGTGATTGGTGCCCTTCTTCGGCCGCAAGAAAGCAAACATCCAAAAAAAATCATCTCAAAACTTCATCCCAGTCGGAGTTACGGATCTCCGGGAATTTAAGAAATGATGGAAGGCCAGAATACATGAACGTGAGATGGAAGAGAACAAAGAGAGAGATCCAATCTCAGAGGAGCTACTGCCCCTCCGCCGCTATGGAGGCCATGGACCAGAGGGTAAACCCTCCTACCATCTAGGGGGTAGGCCAAGGAAGAATAAGAAGGAGGGGGCTCTCTCTCCCTCTCTTCCGGTGGCGCTGGAACGCCACCGGGGCAACCATCGTGATGGCGATCTACACCAACAACTTCACCACCGTCATCACCAACTCTCTCCCCCTCTATGCAGTGGTGTAACACCTATTCTCCCTGCTGTAATCTCTACTTAAACATGGTGCTTAATGCTACATATTATTATCGAATGATGTCTTTCCATCCTATGATGTTTGAGTAGATTCATTTTGTCCTATGGGTTAATTGGTGATCGTGATTGGTTTGAGTTGTATGTTTTATTTTGGTGTTGTCCTATGGTACCCTCCATGTCGCGCAAGTGTGAGGGATTCTTGTTGTAGGGTGTTGCAATACGTTCCTGATTCGCTTATGGTGGGTGGCATGAGTGTCGGAAATGCATACTCGAGTAAGGGGGTTGTTGTGTATGGGAGTAAAGAGGACTTGATACCAAATGCATTGGTAAGGTTCTACCCTAATGATCTTTGGTAGTTGCGGATTCTTGCTAGAGTTCCAATCATAAGTGCATATGAGCCAAATATGGAAAGTATGTTAGCTCATGCCTCTCCCTCATATAAAATTGTAATAATGATTGTCGGTCTAATTATAGACTGCCTAGGGACAAATCCTTCTCTTGGGCTACAAAAATCTTTCTACTAAACAACTAACTTTTATTATCTTGCAAATTACTCGTAGTTTTATTCTCGCTAAGTACATCTAGTTTTATCCTTGCAAACTTATCCATACACCTAAAAAATAGTTGCATGCTTGTTCTAGGTAAATCAAACATTAAGTGTGCGAAGAGTTGTATCGGTGGTCGATAGAAATTGAAGTGAATATAAATCCTACCTTTAGCTCCTCATTTGGTTTGACACTCTTATTTATCGAAAAAGCTACAATCGACCCCCTATACTTGTGGGTTATCAAGACCTTTTTCTGGCATTGTTGCCAGGGAGCAATAGTGTGGGGCGAATATTCTTGTTTGTGCTTGTTTGCTTTATCTCTAAGTAGATTTTATTTTCTGTCACTAGTTAGATCTTATTTTCTGTTCTATGTTATTTTATATCTTTAGTTGTGGATATGGAACATGAAATTCCAAAAAATAGTTGTACTTGCTACTCACAGGGATGGGGAACCTCCTAAAACCCTCGATGCTTGTTATGTGGAAAATATTAAACACTACTTTGATAATCCTAAGAAAATCCCATTCAACTTGATAATGTGAGACACATTGGATCAACGTGAATACTTTAGGGATTATCGCTTGACTCAAAAAGGGAAACACTTATGGGATCAAATTGATTATTTGCAATGGGACGCTTGAAGTTTTTGCTTGAGATATGGTTACACTTGTTTCTCTAGGATGAAGGCTCCGCACCTTCCTTTTTCATGTGAATTTAATGATAATGAAACATTGGCTTCTTATGGTAATGGTATATATGATTACTATGATGTGGAACAAATAGAAGAATTTGTTGCTTTTATGGGTGCTTATGAAATTGAATATTTGTTTGAAAAGTATGGAGATTGTGATGATGTTGTTTACAGATCTGGAAATTATGCTGTACTTAAATATTACTATGAGAATTATAAATACAATGTCGATATTGATGAATTTATTGATAAATTCTCCACTGTCCAAGAAGAGATTAATATTTTGCAGGATTCTATCGAAGAAGAAATTGATGAAACTGTGAGCTCATTAGATGAATATTATGACAAGGAGAGCGAAGAACAAATGGAGGAAGAGTGAATTAGCTACCCATGCCCATCTTCTGATAAGAGTAACTCTTTAACTCATATAATGTTTTATTTCCCATCGTGCTTACCGAAGGATGAATGCTATGATGATTTCTATGATCCTGTTGATTCATTTGAAATGTTCCTTTTTTGACGAACTTGATGCTTGCTATGCTTGTGGCTATGATGACAATATGAATTATGCTTATGGAGATGAACTTGCTATAGTTCCTTATGTTAAGAATCAAATTGTTGCTATTGCACCCACACATGATAGTCCTATTATCTTTTTGAATTCTCCCAACTACACTATATTGGAGAAGTCTGCGCTTATTAAGGATTACATTTGTGTGTTGCATTTTACTATTACACATGATGATTTTGATGGATATAGTATACATGTGCTTGCTGCTCCTACCTGCAATTATTATGAGAGACGAACTACATCTCGACCTCCCTATGTTTCCAATACGATAAAATTGCAAGAAACTGTTTATACAATGCATTGGCCTTTACTTGATGTGCATGAATTGTTCTTTTATGACATGCCGATGCATAGGAAGAGAGCTAGACTTTGTCATTGCATGATATATGTTGTTTTGTGCTCACTACTAATAATATACCCTAGGATCCAGGTGGATCAATTACTTGAGCACTTTATGCCTAGCTTAATGGCTTTAAAGAAAGCATTGCCAGAGAGACAACCTGGAAGTTTTAGAGAGTCATTTATTTCTGTTGTGTGCTTTCAAAAAGTTTAAAAACAAAAAAATATAGAGTGGAACCTAAAACTTTTTTCAAAAAGAAGAGTGAAAGTGAGAAAGACGAGCACCATTGAAGTGGGAGAATGCCTTGAACTTCGTTCATGCCCATGGAAACTTTGCGAATCTTGAATTTTCGAAACTTTTCAACAAAACTAATTATCCCCTTGTACAAATCCATTGTATTACAAAAATAATGTGTCAAGATTTGCCTTTATGATGTTTAAACACTTGTACAACGAGGTGGTATACAAATGGTTTTTAACCCCTTTCCGTGATGACATTTTAAACCATCGCCTAGTGAGTGCGGGCGATAGGGGGTCCTTCCCACATGACCTAGAAACCGTCGAGGATAGGCCCTTCGGTCACACACGCTGCCCAAAATGAGCTCGTGTGCGATCAGGCTAGTCATCGCATACAATTATATAGGCGCAATCGTTTCTGTTCGTAGGTACATCACACATAGTGATTCCTAGAGAAACGTTTCCCTTCGTATGCACAACCCACACAGTCAATCCACGAGAAACATTTTCGTTCATTTGCATATCCCACACAGTGTATCCCAAAGAAATGTTTCCGTTCGTATGCACATCCCACACAGTGGATCCCAGACGAACGTTTCCGTTTGTATATACACCCCACACAGTTTTATGTATAGCCTCATGTGTGATAGGTGTAACGATCACACACGCTCTGCCTCCATTAACTGTTTGCTTTATTCAACTATAACACACATGATTTTATGAAGAAAACGGTATGGCATTGGCCTATCCATCACAATCGCTTTTACTACTAGAACTGTTTGCAAAGTTCCATGACCAATTTAGCAGGTTTATTAGTTTACAATTAATAATTCCAATAATACGCAAATTCACATTTCATATCGAACAGTTGTTTGCCAATTTCATATTAGGCACATAATATATTTTAACATCATAGTACGATAGCCTCCTGAAAACAGCACGTCACAACATATAGCTAGTTCACCTTCATAAGAACAATATATTCATTTCCCTAATCGACTGATGCATGATCAGCCAGGTTTGTCTTCTCCACCTCTACTTTCAGTTCAGGAAGAACCTGTTTTGCACTCACCACCTGGGAAAGTGCCTCCTCCTTTGCCAACACCATCTTTGCAAAGTCTAATTTAAAAAATCTGAGCTCATTCTCCATCTTCCTCTTTTTCCTGCATCATAAAAAATTCTTCAGTGTTGACAACACTTTCTCTAAGCCTATCTCTATTCTCATCCTCATACATGCTCCAAAGCTTTGCTAGGCACATCTTCAAAGACTGTGGCCACTCTTGATCAACCCACTAAAGGTAAGAACACTTCCGCTCATCCTATAATATTTAAAACTAAATTAGTAACTATTGTAGGGAAAATGGGTTTCTAGCAACATAGAAAATCACCAAATACATATTTTGAAAAACTGAAGAAACTGGTTAATTATGACATGTCTTCTAAAAAGATCAATGTGCAAATGAATTAATTGCAACTGAGACAACAACCAAATTCAGAGACATTAGAAGCTATAATTAACTACAACAATGCTACAAGTTCTTAGGCATGTACTATAAATAACAAATTGAACATTTTATGAAGAAGCTAAATATAACTGCAACAACATAGCAATGGAGTTTGGATGACATCAAATTGATACTAATAGGTGTGTACATGCACAAATTTAGTAACATAGAACTAATGGCAGTAAGGTCGTCAACTATGTATGGCAAAACTGACATAAAGACAACTATTGCTACATTTGGCACCGGTGCCCTGCACTGACCAGCCGATGCAGAGGAAAAAATCAGGGAACCGGACTCCGAAGCACCGAGTTGCTTCGATCCCAGTTCCTTCATGCCATAAAGTTTCAGTATTTTACTGCTTGGCTGCTCGAATGTGTGGACCAAAGTTGGCTGCACAAACTGCTAAAGCGGTTGTCGGTGTCAAAACCGGCAGATCTCGGGTAGGGGGGCCCGAACTATGCGTCTAGGATCGATGGTAACGGGAGACAGGGGACACGTTGTTTACCCAGGTTCGGGCCCTCTCTATGGAGGTAATACCCTATGTCCTGCTTGATTGATATTGATGAATATGAGTGTTACAAGAGTTGATCTACCACGAGATCGTAATAGCTAAACCCTAGACGTCTAGCCTGTATGACTATAGTAATGAACGTATCCTTTTCGGACTAACCCCTTCGGTTTATATAGACACCGAATGGATCTAGGGTTTACATAGAGTCGATTACATAAGAAGGAATCTTCATAGTCGGTTGCCAAGCTTGCCTTCCACGCCAAGGAGAGTCCAATCCGGACATGGTTACCGTCTTCGGCCTTCTTGTCTTCACAGCCCATCAGTCTAACCCATGGATAACAGGCCGGACGCCCGAGGACCCCTTAGTCCAGGACTCTCTCTATAGCCCCTGAACCTGGCTTCAATGACGAGGATTCCGGTGCGTAGAATGTCTTCGGCATTGCAAGGCGGGTTCCCTTCTATGCGAAATTCAAGATAGTCTTCAGATGCGATAATAGTATCCGAACCTGTCACACACACCATACATCACCGTAGAGAGAATATATTTTCACACGAGTCTAATCCGCTGACAGTTTTTACAATATGACATCACGTCTGCCCGGTCATAATTTCGAACCATTTTTTGTCTGCCGCTCCACGTTTCGAGACGTAGTTGCTATTCGCACGTCTTGTCGAAGCAGAGATCGTGCCCCCTTATTACGGGATTCTCATCAATACGGGCGTGGGTGACCCAACTGTGCCGTTTGCATGGCCCTTGGGAATAGGCGAGTTTAAGTCGAGTGGGGAGACGCTTGATATCTGTTGACTTTATAAGGGGATAAGGATTCCCTTCCTTCACCCACACCTCAGCTCCTCCTCAGTCCTTCCATCCCTGAGCTCTAGCGCCCAAGCTTTTAGCTTTTCCCTCGACCGAGAAAGCACTCCAAAGATGTCCGGATCCGGAGCTGGGAGTAAGTGGATGTCCTCCTGTGTCTAGAAGAAGGATATCAAGGCGCTCTGGGAGGCCGGATATCTGACCAAGGAGATTGCTCACCGACTCCCAGCCATGGGACAAATTGTCCCTACTCCAGAGCCCCACGAGAGGGTTGTGTTTCTCACACATTTCGTCCGCGGGCTAGGTTTCCCTCTTCACCCTTTCGTCCGTGGACTGATGTTTTACTATGGGCTAGACTTTATGACCTAGCCCCCAACTTCGTCCTCAATATCACGGCATTCATTGTCGTGTGCGAAGCTTTTCTCCGCATCCCGCCTCACTTCGGCCTATGGCTGAAGACCTTCAATGTGAAGCCGAAGGTGGTGAGCGGCCAACAAGCAGAGTGTGGAGGCGCCATGGTGGGCAAGATGCCCAGTTTTACCTGGCCCGAAGGCTCGTTCGCGGAGACAGTGAAAGGGTGGCAATCGGGGTGGTTCTATATCACCGAGCCGCGCGACGCCAGCTGGGTGGCGGCCCCTGAATTCAGATCTGGATTCTCGATGCGGCTCACCTCCTGGCAAGAGAGGGGCCTAACCTGGGGTCCCTCGGACGACGTGACTGGGCTCCAGACGTGTGTCCAGTACATGATACATAGGAAGATCAAAATCGTCAATGTGGTCCAGGTCATGCTCATTCGTCGGGTCCTTCCGTGCCAACGCCGGACTTGCTATCTGTGGGAGTATGATCTGGCCCCGCGCCAAACGCTTCTAGAGCTCTTCGGCACGACGCATGAAGAAATCTGGAAAGTGATGTTCAAGGCCGGCGAGACGCCACCGCCCATGACCGAAGATCACGGGCTTAGCTTAAAACGCCAGGCTAACCCGGTAAGTTCATTTAATGTTTTCAAGGCATACCCTTTACTAGCATATTTTGAGAAAAATACTAAGCTTTCCTACCTGTGTTTTCAAGCCTGGATCAAGATAGCGGAGGGGATTAACTGTCCGGCTCCGCTGCCCGAAGACTAAGAATTCTCATTACTGAGGAAAATGCTTTCTAGCACCTTATGAGGTGTCAGAGAAGACGGCCAAGAAAGCGGCCAAAGGGGCCAAGAAGGGCCCTCGCCGAAAAGGCGCTCCGGACGTGATGTCCGAAGACGAGACTTCCTCTTCGTCCGCTGATGATGACGATGAAGAGGAAGAAGACAACGACTCCCCACCTGAGGTGGGGAGGAAGAAGAGAGCGGCCCCCATAGATCCGGAGGCGAAAGCGCCTAAGAGGGTTAGAGGCTCCCATGTGGATAACTCCGTGTGGGATGTTGACAGCCGTCCGGAGCGACCTCGCCGGACCAAGCCTCTGCCTGCCTCGTAAGTACAAGGATCCGAAAACATCTGGACTTCCTGGTTCGTAATATTGATATACCTTAAACCTTGTTATTCCAGTCCAGCACATGATGGCTCCCCGCGATCCTCGTCAGAGGGATCGCTAGACTTAAAGGA
The DNA here is from genome assembly GCF_002162155.2 of Triticum dicoccoides. Classification (NCBI taxonomy): domain Eukaryota; kingdom Viridiplantae; phylum Streptophyta; class Magnoliopsida; order Poales; family Poaceae; genus Triticum; species Triticum dicoccoides. The sequence continues at coordinate 421,070,850 of NC_041392.1, read as the reverse complement.
GATGGCTAGCATGTCTCCGCCACCTGCTCATTCCGTCTCTCCCAAGGGTGACGACGAGGTGGTGTCGCAAAAGACCTTCCCCGGCCGGGGGGGGGGGGTTTCCGGAGATCGTCGGGGTGGCACCCCGGGACGATTCCTCAATTGTCGGACGCATGGGGAAAAAATCCCCTATGGGGACTGGTGACGGGGGCCGAGTTCCCTTTAGAGCTGAGCCGGATACCATTCCGGAGATCTATGCGGCTCCGGAGTCCAGCGAATGGCATGCCCAAAAAGGGGGGATTGTGCCTGTTCTGCCGGTGACCTCTATCCAACTAGAGGCACCGGATAACCTAATGGAGGCGCTACGGGGCGCCTCTATTGTGGATGAACACCGTGCCCTTATGGGCACGGTAATAGAGAAGGTCCAGTTCATAAAAAGCGGACTGACCGAAGCTTGCACTAGCCTTCTATCAGGCTTTGAGGTAAGTAATGCGTTTGTATTAAGAATATCACAGTGTAGACAGTAGCCCCTGATGCTCTGTTTGGTGTTCGAAAAGAAAAAGACGAACAGAGGATCGAGAAGAAATATCACAGGAGTCTAACATAAGTTGTCTATGTGAATAAGCAGGTGTCGCTGCAGGCTGCCACCGCTCATGCTGCAGAGGTCTCCAGACTGGAGTGGAAACTCAAGCGGGCCGAGGAAGAGCTAGAGGTAGCCAAGGTAAGTAGTGACCTGCTGGTATCTTTTAAGAAAAAATGAATAGTCCATCCAGACTGAGTTGTCATGAACTTTATTAGGGGCCATGATCGAGGTGGCATCCCTCAAGAAGGCGTTGGCCGAGGCCGAGGACAAAGCAGCCAAGGAACGTGCCGCGCGCGAGAAGCACGAGGCCCAGGGTGGCGAGGTGCAGCAATAGCTCCAGGACACGATCGAGAGATTTGAGTCCTTGGAGCATGATTGTAAGGCGCAAGAGTCTGAACTGGCGAAGGCCCGTCGGAGCGCACAGGATGCACGAGCCGAAGCCTAGAATGCCCTCTAGGAAATTCAGGCGGCCAAGGAGATTGCGGCGGGTAATTCTTTCACCATGCAAAGCAAGTATATAGAAGAAACGTTCCTTGTACTTATCCAAATTTGGATTTTCCACGGGCGTTTACAGATTTGCCGCGCAGTATAAATAATGTTGCCGAGCATTATAGAGCCGAAGAAGGGATGTCTATGGAGAAGCTATTCTGGTCCCAATATCTTGGACCCGAATATCCGTTGTCCTTCATTGACCAGCTAAAGAAGTTGGTCGAGCTACACAGGTCGGCAGAGCTAGCCATGAAGGACCTGATAATCCGGCTGTGGCCTGCGGAGTCTATACCTAGCAGCTGTTTCGGACTTGTTAAGCGGCTTGCAAGTGCCTGTCCGCAGCTCGAAGCCGTGAAGCGGTCGGTCTGTATTGAAGGTGCGCGTATGGCCATTGCCCGCGTCAAGACGCATTGGGCAAAGCTGGATGCCAAGAAGCTGATGACTGAGGGGCCGCCGGAGGGCACGGAGCATCGTCGACCCGAGCTCTATTTTGGTGGTGTCCTGGAGGGCAAGGAGCAATGTTTGAAGGATATCATATTCCCATGAGAACATTTGTATTATCATGTCCTCTAATATGGAACAATGATGTTATGTATTATAATGCTTGTGATTTGCATTTTACCTCCTAAGCGGCCATTTATGAAATCTGAGGGTTGACTAGTCATCGGCTTCTGCCCCCACGTAGGTAGTACAAGGGTGTTCGGGATAAATCTAAACACTCTTTACTCCACCTTCTGGTCCTTCAAGGAGGTTTTTAGCACAACGAACAAGGCAATCAGACTATGCGGCCTTTACCGCCCTCACTTAGCCATAGGAGTTTGACAATTAAGAAAGTTGGCGAAGCCCCTGGTATTCGGAAGGCCGAACTAGGGGCGTTATGCACGCCTAATCGAAGGGATCGATTCTTCGCAAGAAGCGGGAAAAATCTCTAACGATTTGGAACCTCTCGAATAGCTGACCGGCTCTCACCGCATCATGATAGTCAGTTTTCAGCTTTCTCTACTGAGGTGCTCGTCCGGAAGAACCGGGACACATTTGCAGTAGTTCTCCCTCTACTACCCTAGCCGATATAGCGGAATGTAAGGTAGTAAGCACAGGAGGCAGGCAACCCAACTATTGACCAAAGACATGATTCGGAGCCGATGCATAAAATGTTATAAGTTCGGGGTGCCGAACTATACTGAAAAAGTGTTCAGACATTTATTGCCGTAATGCGGGGTGTAATGAATCCCCTGGCATAGTAATACGTACCATGGTGTACGTGTGCAATAAGTAATATATACAAAGGTGAGAAAACAGGAAAATTAAGTAATAAGCTGACGCCACCATTCATTCACCATTGTGATGTAATTAGTACGTCGAGGCGTACTTTGTGCTAATAATGCGAGAAGCAAGTAAAGCTATTGAACATGCCGTAACCAAGGGCGAGCTGCGTGCGGGTATGTAAAACAAGTATGGCGATCGTTAATAGAGACCACCTGGGGATTCCCTTGTATGCCAGAGCTCCTTGCCTCCTTGGTGTATTCTGCAAACGGGTCGTCCGCATAGACCTCGAAAAGAGAGAAAAAAACTGTAATAAAAAGAAAAAAATAAAGGCGTGCGAATCCCAGGGTCGGTCAAACCGCACTGTGGATCGCGAGCGAGTTATGCCTCCGTCGGTACCCATGGGGTTTTGAGCGTGTAGTTAGGTACGCGTGGTACGAATTCCCTTTCCTCATCGGGGCTGGGACGGAGGCCGAATTTACGAACCAAGCTGCCCTGTTGTAGTGTAGTCGGAACCTTCTTAACGATGTCCAGGGGCTCGGCTGCCGGATTATGGTGCCGCTTGAGAAGGCCGCTCTGTACTTCTGCTGCTAGGGCGGCGGTATGCTCCTCTGTACGGAGGGAACGTTCCGTGTTTCCATTTACTGTAATGACGCCGCGTGGACCGGGCATCTTGAGCTTGAGATAAGTATAATGTGGCACCGCGTTGAATTTAGCGAATGCGGTTCGTCCGAGCAGTGCGTGGTAGCCGCTGCGGAAGGGGACAATATCGAAGATTAGCTCTTCGCTTCGGAAGTTATCCGAGGAACCAAAGACCACCTCCAGCATGATCGAGCCCGTACAACGGGCCTCTACGCCTGGTATAACTCCTTTAAAGGTAGTTATTGTGGGCTTGATTCGTGAGGGATTAATGCCCATTTTGCGTATTGTATCCTGATAAAGCAGGTTGAGGCTGCTACCACCGTCCATTAGGACTTGTGTCATGTGAAATTCATCGATGATTGGGTCGAGTACCAATGCGGCCGAACCGCCATGACGGATGCTAGTTGGATGATCATGACGATCAAAGGTGATGGGAAATGACGACCATGGGTTGAACTTTAGGGCTTCTGTCTCTACCCCATAAATGTCCCTAAGTGTGCGCTTGCGCTCCCTTTTGGGGATGTGTGTAGCATATATCATGTTCACCGTTTTTACTTGAGGCGGGAATTTCTTCTGCCCCCTAGTGTTCGGCTGCCGGGGCTCCTCGTCTTCGTCCTCGTTCTGTGATTCCCCTTCCTTGTTTCTGCTATTTACCTTGCTAGCTTGCTTAAAGACCCGGCAACCTATATTAGTTTGGTTGGCCGGCTTGTCTGGGGTGCCATGTATCTGGCAAGGATGATCGAGTATGCGGTCCAAACTGGATGGTCCTCTGCCGTTCCTTTATAGGGCTTTTTCATTGGCCGAACTTGGAGCCACTGAATCCGGCGTGAACTGTAGTGTCATAGGTGTTATCGCCATTGCTTCGGCGTTTGTGTCTATTGTGCTATAGCTTGCTGGTGCTGTTTTTGGCCTCAGAGGGGCCTACTTCATTGGCTGTGTTTCTACTGCGAGCCAGCTAACTATCCTCTCCCGCGCAAAAGCGGGTCATAAGTGTCGTGAGGGCTGCCATGGACCTCACCTTTTCTTGGCCGAGGTGGCGGGCGAGCCATCCGTCACAGATGCTGTGTTTAAAGGCTGCTAGGGCTTCAGCATCCGGACAATCAACAATCTGGTTCTTTTTGGTTAGGAACCTAGTCTAGAATTTTCTGGCTGATTCTCGAGGTTGTTGAACTATATGGCTTAAGTCATCGGCATAGGGTGGCCGGACATATGTACCTTGGAAGTTGTCAAGGAAGGCCTCTTCCAAGTCCTCCCAGCTGCTGATGGAATTCTCGGGCAGGCTGTTTAGCCAGTGTCGAGCTGGCCCTTTGAGTTTTAGTGGGAGGTATTTGATGGCGTGGAGGTCGTCTCCACAGGCCATGTGGATGTGGAGAATAAAGTCCTCAATCCATACTGCGGGATCGGTTGCTCTGTCGTATGATTCAATATTGACGGGCTTGAACCCCTCAGGGAATTCGTGATCTAGAACCTCATCTGTGAAGCAGAGAGGGTGTGCGGCGCCTCTATATCGAGCCACGTCATAGCGCACCTCCGATCAAGTCCGTCTGCGGTTATCAGCCCGGGTGTGACTAGGTTTGTCACGTCCGAATAGGTAGCCGTCATCCCGAGTCGTGGAGCGTCCTCGCGATCTGTAGATTGATCTGGTATGTCCTTCTCTATTATTCAGCTCCTGCCGAAGGTCGTATGTATGGTCCCTAGTTGTCATGTCCCTATTTTTGCGAGGCGTTGGGGCGGGCTGTTGTTCGGCCTGAGTTGTCGTTTTATCCCGACAGCGGGGTGGTCGGTCCGCCGTACTATCCTGACAACGTGGTGGTCGGTACGCATTGCATGAGGGAGGTACGGGATCTGGTGCCTCCTCATCGAACTGGGGTAGCAGTTTGCGTTTTGGGTAACTCTTGGCTGGGCACTCGAGGCCGTATTCTTCGGCTGCCAGGACATCAGTCCACCTGTCAATGAGCAGGTCTTGATCAGCCTGGAGCTGCTGCTGCTTCTTCTTTAGGCTTCTGGTAGTGGCTATTAGCTGCACACTTTCGCTGCCGAGGCTCTCCTCATCTTCGGAGATTGGACGATAACTATCATCATCCGAGTCATTGGGCATGGCCTGTTTATCACGGTCATCTTGCCCGTTGTCTTGTTCCTCCTGTTCGGATACAGCCCCGACAGGGTCTTCATTGTTTTCGGCGTCGCCCGGAGTACTATTTTCTCCGGTGCCAGTGTTGTCATCATTTGAGCGACGAGGCTTAGAGAGGCGTTTAGGGCGCCGATGCTTGGACTATGTCTTCAGGAGGTTTATTCACAACTGGATCTCCTTTGTCATCGTCGCTTGCTTTTTTAGGTGTGTCGACCATGTACACATCATACGAAGAGGTGGCCGTCCAACATTCAGTGAACGGCGGGTCTTGGTCTTGCTCCATGTCGGCATCGTCGTCCATACCGTCGATGTCTTTGGAGCCATAATCAAGCACGTCGGTTAAGTCATCAGCAGTGGCTATGAAGTGGGTGGTGGGTGGGAAGCGAAATTCTCCCTTTTCAGCCTCCAGCTTGAACCGGACATGGTTCGGCCGTGAGTCCTTATCTAAGGACAAGTTCTTTAAAGAGTTTAGCACATCACCAAAAGGTGAGTGTTGGAAGATGTCTGCGGCGCTAAATTCGAAAATCGACAACCGATCTAGCTCGGTGTCCGCAGGCGTACCCGGTCCGGGACTTGTAGCCGGAGATGCGTCCGGAGTTCCATTGACGCAAATATTGCGGGGTGCCGAGTCCATGTGCGGCTCCAACGCCGCGGACTCTGTGGCCTCGGATGGCACAATGTTCTCCGGTTCTAAGGCCGTTGCAGCAACAGGGACCATCTCCTGGATGTGATCCGATGACAGATTTAAGTCATGTTCATCGGGGCAAGGGGGAGCGATCGCTGCAGTCTCAAATCCATTGAAGATCAAGTCTCCACGGATATCCGTGACGTAGTTCAAGCTTTCAAATCTTACCTAGTGGCCAGGGGCGTAGCTATCGATCTGCTCCAGATGTCCAAGCGAGTCGGCATGTAGTATGAAGCCGCCGAACACGAAAATCTGTCCGGGTGGAAGGTTTCTCCTTGGATAGCGTCATTATAGATGATTGAAGGGGCCATCGAACCTTTCGTTGACGGCACAGCGGAACTCTCAATGAAAGCACCAATGTCGGTATCAAAACCGGCGGATCTCGGGTAGGGGGCCCCGAACTGTGCGTCTAGGATCGATGGTAACAAGAGACAGGGACACGATGTTTACCCAGGTTTGGGCCCTCTCTATGGAGGTAATACCCTACGTCCTGCTTGATTGATACTTATGAATATGAGTGTTACAAGAGTTGATCTACCACAAGATCGTAATGGCTAAACCCTAGACATCTAGCCTGTATGACTATAGTAATGAACGTATCCTTTCCGGACTAACCCCTTCAGTTTATATAGACACCGAATGGATCTAGGGTTTACATAGAGTCGATTACATAAGAAGGAATCTTCATAGTCGGTTGCCAAGCTTTCCTTCCACGCCAAGGAGATTCCAATCTGGACATGGTTACAGTCTTCGGCCTTCATGTCTTCACATCCCATTAGTCTGACCCAAGGATAACAGGCCGGACGCCCGAGGACCCCTTAGTCCAGGACTCCCTCAGCGGTGCCAAATAATTTTCTAATGGCACTGCCTATGATATGGAAACATTTTTAGATACTAGGTAGAGACGGTGACACTATCTTAATCACATCCAGAATAACATAGCACAGTGACAGTGTATGAATCATATCTAACAAATTATTTGTATCAATGAAAGTGGGGCTAACCTTCTCTGCACAAGCCAGAAACTTCCTCCCATTGTCCAGATATTCAAACGCGACTAACTTCACGCATGGATATTGATGGTGACAACGAGCAGGCAGATCTTCAGCCACCATGCTCCATTCGTTGCAACTGATGGTCATAGGGAGCTACAAGAGGAACAAATGACTCAAATCGACGACCGGGTTAAAATCCTTCATTCCAAATCATAACCCGAGAGAGAGAAGAGAGGTATACCCGGGTGGTGAAAGAGTCATCATTAGAGGAGGAACCGTTGGAGAGGTCATTGAAGAAAACCAAGGCGGCCACGGCGGTCGGATGCGAGACGGCGAGAGCGAGGAAACAAGCGAGGAAACAGCTATATCATGGGAAGGAAGCAAGGAGGAAGCAGGGGAAATGTGACTTGTGGACAGGGAGAAAAGGGGGCGGGGAGGGGGAGTTAGATATTTCGGCGGTAAGCCAAAAATTTCGAAAAGTGGAAGGAATCTTTGCACGCGGTGCTGCCAGACACCATTCACTTTGAACGAATGTGTGCATCACAAATGATTCTTCTACTTTATGTGCAATGAGTTTGATCATTCAAATTTTTGTGGAAATTTCCCTAGGTACTGTCCTCATCCACGTCATTGCATAATTTAACATTGCTTGCTAATTTAGGCACACAAAAGTGCCTACAACACACAGACCACACTTACTGAATAGGGCAATTTTAGTAATTAAACAGAGCCAGTTGACATAAACATTGCTCTAACAAAACACCATTGTTATAAACAAATGCTAAGTACGCATAATTTTAGTAAAGCCACCGTCGCGCCGCCCTAAGGCTCGCCGGTGTAAGATGAGACGTCGATGACTTGTCCTGGTGACATGCCGCCGTTGGTGGACTCCGCGTCCCCCCGGGCTGAAGTCGACCGTGTGGACGTCCTCGTCCTCGTCCTTGGCGCCGCCCTCAAGGATGTAGCACTCATAGTAGTGGATGCGCCAGAGCTCATGTTGGTACTCCAGTGCCGATTCCTTGATGGAGAGGCTCTTCTCCACCTCGTCCTCATCCACGCGCAACTCCTCTTCCCGGCGCTCCTCGATCTCCGCCGCCTCCTGCATCTCTAGCTCCCGCTCGGCAATCTTATGAGGAAGAAGGTGCTCCATGTCCTCCGCAGCCTTTTCGGACATGGGTTGCATGCTAGATTCCGAGGTGGCCAGGAATATATTGACGTGTGGGTCCTCGATCTTGGCGTGGATGGCCTCGACCCAAGCTAGGGTGACATCGGCGGCACATACGGCAACTTTAGCGCTCTTGACATTTGTAGCCGCCATCAGAGCAGCTGTTACAGTCGCCTCGGCTACTGAAGCTTCCCTGTCGGCTGCCGCATACGCCCTGTCGGCGGATGCGGCCGTGCCCAATGCGGATGCGGCCACGCTCTCGGCGCAGGCGGCAGTGCTCGAGGAGGACGCGGCCACCGTATGGGCCCTCATGAGGCATTTCCACGGCACCATTCTTTGCAAGAAGGGGTTGCGGGAATGGGGATGATGGATTCATGGATTCGGGGGTGACCGGCACTAGAGCAGACGAAGCCGGTGAAGCTTATGGACGAAGACTTAAATAGACCCATGAATTTTCAACGCAAACGGTTCCTACAACAAACTGTGTGTGATGTTCTTGCTATTTTGTATTAGCTGTCAAAGACGAATTTGGAGTACAGTGGCAACGAATGGTGTTTCAAATGCATGAGAAAATTTTGACTACTAATACAACTATCATGTCAAAATCTGGAAATTTTCAGGGGTCATTTGACCTTTTTAAGACATTTAAGTGATTATTTAGCCATTTCATTACCGTAATTCAAATTAGAACTACATGTACATGCAACAGCTAAGCTTAACGGTTTGAAAATTCATATTTGTATACTTGTGTGCAAGTTAATTCCATGTGCAGTAAATTGGACATAATTTTCAAGCATATTGGTGTCGCGGTTTGGACACAAAGCATGGAGTGCCATGGCATTTAAATTCCAAAAAATTAAAAAATGATTAGAAATACATGAAACCTTGCTTGACATAATGGTCTGGTAAAAAATTGGCCTATTTGATGAAAGTTTGGACACACACCCCTCATAAACCGGAGCAACTCATTAGAAGGCTCGTGGTTCCGAGAGGGCACAATGCATGTTTTATGACGAACCAACGTTACCTTCCTCTTATGGCCTTTAAAACTTTTCTCTAGTTAACATGCACTAATAGAACTTTTATTTCAAAATTTGCAAATTTTTAGGGGTCATCTGACCTTTTTAAGACATTCAAGCGATTTTCTAGCCATTTAGTGATCATAATTCAAATTTGAACTACATGTACATGTAGTAGCTAACCATAACAGTTTGAAATATCATATTTGTGTACTTGTGTCTGAGTTAATTCCATGTGCAGTAAATTGGACATAATTTGCAAACATATTGGTGTCTCGACTTGGACGCAAAGCATCAAGTGCCATGGAATCTAAATTCCAAAAAATTCAAAAATGATCAGAAATACATGAATCCTTGCTTGACGTAATGGCATGGAACCAAGATGGTGTGGCAAAAAAATTGGCATGTTTGATGAAAGTTTGGACACACACCCCTCACAAACCAGAGCAACTCACTAGAAGGCTCGTGGTTTCGAGAGGGAACAATGCATGTTTGATGACGAATCATTGATAGCTTCCTCTTATGGCCTTCAAAATTTTCCTGTAGTTAATGTGCACTGATACAACTTTCATGTCAGAATTTGTAAAATTCAAGGGGTCATTTGACCTTTTTAAGTCATTTAAGTGATTTTCTATCCGTTTAATGACCATAATTCAAATTTGAACTACATGTACATGCAATAGCTAACCATAACGGTTCGAAAAATCATATTTGTGTACTTGTGTGCGACGTAATTTCATGTGCAGTAAATTGGAAGGAGTTTTCAAAGATATTGGTGTCGCGGCTTGGACACAAAGCATGGAGTGCCACTATCGCAAACAGTGGTGTATGAAAACCGTCAAAAAGATGAAACGTTTGCGATGGAGGATGCATCAAACAAGGTTCAGAGTTTAGTTGTGTGTGCGATGAAGGGCATACGGTTCAGTTCAATTAACTATTTGCGATGAGGAGGAACAAAAGAAATGGGCAGCCAGATGAAGGCATGTGCGATACATAGGATACGGTTCACTCGGATGTACTGTTTGTGATTGGGCAACACAAAAGAAACGGGCAGCTAGATGAAGGTGTGTGCGATATACAACTTACGGTTCACTCGGATGAACTGTTTGTGATTAGGCAACACAAAAGAAATGGTCAGCCAGATCAAGTTGTGTGCGATATATGGCATGCGGTTCACTCGGATGAACTGTTTGCATTGACACAACAGAATAGAAACGGTTCAACTTAACAAGACATGTGTGTTGTGTGATGGGATTGCATGCGGTTGACTCAGTCGTTGTTGTCAGTGTGTGACCTCTGTGGCAACCGTTCGCTCCCCAGGCACCTCTTCGTGTACCGTGGCAACCGTCCACCGACTCTTTGGCTTTCCCTCTCGATTTGGAACTGCTGTCGCAAGCTAGATCTTCCTCCCTCCTCCATTTGCCTTCACCTTTCCTTCTGCCATTGTTTGATCGTCTTCTCCATGGAGGGAACAAGCTAGAAACGACTCCATTATTCTTGCCCCAATCTAAATGATGACGCGGTGGAGGAACTCCTTGATCGGTGTGACGTCATCACCTCGACTAGCATGGCAGGTTCGTTCAAGAGCATTCTCGACTCAACTAATTACATCATTACAAGGAACCCATGGGTTCAGGAGCGGTTTGATATCCCCTATCTTCTTCACCGTGACCCTGCTGACTGGCATGGGGACGAGGGAAGCCTCGCCTTGTGTAAGTTGATGTCGCTTGATAATGATACACACGATATTAAGATGCCATCGCTTGAGGGAAAGGCTTGGGCTGACGCAAATGGAGATTGGGTTGTTTATATTGGGTACAACCGCGAGTGGGAACTTTTGAATGTGTACACTCGTCACCGGGTTCCACTTCGAAAAATCTCAGACGACTACCCAGAGGTTGAGTACACCGGTATTCTACGTGAGTTCAAATATGATCATGCTGACGGCCGTCTATGGAAGATAGCAATTTTTCGAGTTCCCAACCGCTCTTGGGGTTATAGGAATGCTTACGTTGTCGCTATCTTCAACAAGCTTGTTGCCGTCCTTCATGGTTTGACTCGGTGGATATTGCTCAAAAATCAGTTTCTATACACGGATGAGTACTGTGATGCAATTCAATACGAGGGTCTTGTGTTTGCTGCCACCACTCGTGGCACTGATTTTGCATGGAATCCTCATGATTTCGGTACGTTTGTCTTCCACCGTAATTATAATTGTTTCATCCACATGCATGCGGGTTAGCTAGTTTCCCTTTACTAATTAACCTTCTTGAAGGTCCTGTGAACATTCCACCACCTATAATTGAAAATTTTATTCACGAGCATGAGGACGAGCAGGAACCATATACTAAGTGGCACCTAGCAACTTATTCCGATGGATCACCTCTTCTTGTCTGTATACGGGGCACTACTGATGTTACTAAGGAAGCAGGTGTTGTCTCGTATGGTCGCACCCTCCGGACCTATTCCAACATCCTTTGTAGGGTATTCGGGATGGATACTAGTGTACTAGAGCCAACACCTTCTACCTGGTTCAGTATTGGAAGTCTTGGAGGAAACTCGCTCTTCCTTGAACAACACTATCCAATGATGCTGGAAGGCGATCCAGCTGCTGTTGACACAATGTTACTACCATTTATAAGAAGCAACTGTATCTATACCTCGGACATTACTATGCTTCCCTACCGTCCCAATATGGGTCCTGACATAGGCCGCTTCAGCCTCGATGATCAGTCCTGCGTTGGTCTCGAGATTGACAGTAGCTAGCCCTTCCCAAAGAATAACTTCTGGTTCAAAGCAAGCATTTCCAACGCCGACGAGTGGTTGAGCTGAAGTTCATTTCATCGCTTTGTTATTTGTTGTGTGAGAAAAACTTTACTAGAATGTTTTGTTGGAAATGATCTATAATCCAACGTGTATCATCGTTGTTGTTGTGGGTTGATGACTTGTTGTATGTAATCAATGGTACATTTGCATATGCGTCCATGAACTCATGCCTTCTAGTGGTGTCCATATGAACAGTGCTAGTGATTTTAGTTGCAAAAATTAGATAGTGCAAGTGATTTGTAGCTGCATATTTTGACAAATCGCAGTGTTACAAGGTTGACAAATGGCAATGTTACTAGATAAACAAATGTCAATCTGTCCATTTTGAGAAATGGCAACATACCCAAAATGACAGATATGCAAATCTTACCCAATTGTTTGTACGTGGTTGCACACAGGTCATGCAAAACAACCGTTTGCATTGAAGGGATGCAGAAATCCTGCTCGACACATTTTCCCTTGGCTTCCTGGGGAAGCTGTCAGTTTGCATACAGGTGTTCTAACTAAAACATTTGCAATGAGTGTTTTATATTTAAAAACCATTAACGTTTTTTAAAAGAAAATCATTTGATAAGTCTGAACATTAAGAGAGAAAAACACAAGTTCGTTCAAACCATATCTTTCATTCAGTCAAACTTCAAATTTATATTCATATGATCGAGAATTTGAGATACAGTATTAAACCCAAAAAAAACTATTTCCGACGGTGGCAGAGGCGGCGTGCCGCGTTGTCGTTGTCATTGTCGTCCTCCGGGACGCCGTTGTTGAAGTCTTCAAGGCAGCATAAAATGTTCTTCACTTGTAAATCAAACATCATGTCGTCGCACGATCGATGGGAGGGGCGCGGGAGGATGGCAACTGGCGCCGCTGAGAGGTAGCGGTCGATGGCAGCGTCCCATGCCGCTATGGGGGGGTGCACGGGCACGGGCACGGGCGCGGCAGGTGCACCCAAACGCACGGGGACCGGCGCCATGGTGGGTGGAGGGGCGCGCACTGGCGCGGCGGGTGCAGCCAAACGCATGGGGGCCGGCGCCACAGTGGGTGGAGGGGCGCCCACGGGCACGGGCATGGGCGCTAGCATGTACACGAGCTAACGCGGGTCCGCGGAGACCTTGCTGACGCCCGCGGCTTCCAGCTCTGCGATAGTGCTCTAGTGTTTGAAATTCATTCCCATTTCTTGCATGGGACCTGAGCATGCACCCAAGGACACAGATTTGATTTTTCATCCAATTTATATGCACTGGAGCATGTGCATGTAGTTCAAATTTGAATTATGGACATAAATGCATTGAAAACTCAGTTAATGCATAAAATGTCCAAAAGAACCCCAAAAAATCACAAAAATTGACACAACACTCCTATTGTTCTATGTTGACATGAGAAATTTTTTGGAAGCAATAAGAGGCAGTGCATATCATTTCGTCCCCAAATGTGGGACGTTCCCTACCGAACCATGATGCTTGTTGTGAATGGCTCTGGTTTGTGAGAAGCATATACCCAAACCTGCCCCAAATGGGATAAAAAATTTGCCATGGCATGTTGATGCCGCTCCATGAAAGCATGCCGGGTTTCATGAATTTCAGACGAGTTTTGGATTTACTAGAATTTAAAAACGAGGCATCTCAATGTTTTGCCGGCAATCAACGGTGCCCTGGTGTTTGAAATTCATTCCCATTTCTTGCATGGGACCTAAGCATGCACCCAAGGACACATATTTGATTTTTCAACCAATTTATATGCACTGGAGCATGTGCATGTAGTTCAAATTTGAATTATGCACATAAATGCATTGGAAACTTAGTTAATGGATAAAAATATCCAAACGAACCCCGAAAAACCCCAAAAATAAACACAACACTCCTATTGTTCTATGTTGACATGAGAAATTTTCTGAAAGCAATAAGAGGCAATGGATATCGTTTCGTCCCCTTAGGTGGGACGTTCCCTACCGAAACCATCATGCTTGTTGTGAGAAGCTCTGATTTGTGAGAAGCATATACCCGAACCTGCCCCAAATGGGACAAATTTTTTAACACGGCGTGTTGATGCCGCTCCATGATAGCATGCCAAGTTTCATCAATTTCATATGAGTTTTCGATTTACTAGAATTTAAAAACCAGGCATCTCAACATTTTGCCGGCAATCAACAGTGCCCTGGTGTTTGAATTTCATTCGCGTCTCTTGAGTGGGACCTAGAAATTCACCCAAGGACACACATGTGATTTTTCAACCAACCTTAGTGCATTGGAGCATGTGCTTCTAGTTAAAATTTGAATTATGCACATAAAATGCCTACAAAACCCAGTTAATGCATAAAAAGGCCAAACGAACCACGAAAAATTCCAAGATTGAACACAACACTCATGTTGTTCTATGTTGACACTAGAATATTTTTGAAAGCAATAAGAGGCAACGGATATCGTCCCGTCCCCAAAGGTGGTACGTTCCCTATCGAAACCATCATGCTTGTTGTGAGAAGCTTTGGTTTATGAGAAGCTTATACCCGAAGCTTCCCCAAATGGGACAAAAGTTTCACCACGACATGTTGATGCCGCTCCATGATATCATGCCAAGTTTCATGAATTTCATACGAGTTTTGGATTTATTAGCATTTAAAAACTAGGCATCTCAACGTTTTGCCGGCAATCAACAGTGCCCTGGTGTTTGAATTTCATTCTCATCTCTTGCATGGGACCTAGAAATTCACCCAAGGACACACATGTGATTTTTCAACCAACTTTGATGCATTGGAGCATGTGCTTGTAGTTCAAATTTGAATTATGCACATAAAATGCCTAGAAAACCCAGTTAATGTATAAAAAAGGCCAAATGAACCGCGAAAAATTCCAAGATTGAACACAACACTCATGTTGTTCTATGTCGACACTAGAAATTTTTTGAAAGCAATAAGAGGAAACGGATATCGTCCCGCCACCAAAGGTGGTACATTCCCTATCAAAACCATCATGCTTGTTGTGAGATGATCTGGTTTGTGAGAAGCTTATACCCGAACCTACCCCAAATGGGACAAACTTTTTGCCATGGCATGTTGATGCCGCTCCATTATAGCATGCCAAGTTTCATGAATTTCAGACGAGTTTTGGATTTACTAGAATGTAAAAACCAGGCATCTCAACGTTTTGCCGACAATCAACAGTGCCATGGTGTTTCAATTTCATTCCCATTTCTTGCATGGGACCTAAGCATGCACCCAAGGACACAGATTTGATTTTTCAACCAACTTTGGTGCATTGGAGCATGTGCTTGTAGTTCAAATTTGAATTATGCACATAAAATTCTTAGAAACTCCGGTTAATGTATAAAAAAGGCCAAACGAACCGCGAAAAATCCATTCCCATTTCTTCCATGGGACCTAAGCATGACCTGAAGGACACAGATTTGATTTTTCAACAAATTTGTATGCACCGGAGCATGTGCATATAGTTTAATTTTGAATTGTGCACCTGAAATGGCTAGAAAACCAGTTTAATGTATGAAATGTCCAAACGAACCCTGAATAATTCCAATTCTTTTACGACACACATACAGTTGCATGTTCACTACAGATAAAAGGTCTAGCAATTCAAACACCGTCCATTGCCACTGTGACCCCATTTTGTAATTCAAATCAAGTAGATTCCACACAGTTTATTCTCACCAACCGTGTGAGATGTAGTACAAAATATCTTGGAGCACAGTCGGTGTATAGTACGCCTATGGCTTACGCGAGAAGGTGCGTCGGCTACAGTCCATAGCCGGCGTGTCAAGCACACTAGCTCGCTCCCCCAAAACTCCCACCTCTGGGTCCCTCGCAATCTTGAAAATATCTACCGCATGGAAGGTTTTAATGTTTGATAGCACATGATTCGTATGTGCGGACTGTGTGCAATGTCTGTTACTCCCACTCTGCTTCAGTCCCTTGATTCAAATTTTCAGTAGCCCCGGCATTTTACTCCTGCCTCTACATCCCTCGCAATCTAAAAATATATGCTCGCCCTTCATCCAAATTTTCAATAGCCCCGCCTTGTTACTCCCACCTAGTAAAAATTTTAGTTGCCGCAGTATTTCCTCAAACACAACCTCCACTCACACAGACACACACAACCCTTGAAACCATTGGTAGGTCGCCGCCATCGCCGGCGCCTCCATCCTCAACCTTTGCCTGTGTGCCGGGGAGCTCGAGTAGCCAATGGCCAAAAGGTGGTTTATCGCAGCCTTTTTGCCAGATGTCGGCGAGGTGGCCGCCGATGTCTCCCTGTTGTCCTCCGCGGGCCCGATTCGCCCTCGCCGGTCACCTGATCCGCCCGCCACCGCACCCCTACGCCGGTTCGAGGACTTCCCCGTCCTCCCCCGGACCCGGCAGCCGACGAAGTCATACTTAGGGGTCTGACAGCAGTGGTGGGGAACGTGGGTCGCCGAGATTACAAATCGAGAGACCCACACCCGCCGATGGCTCGGTAGCTTCCACACGGCCGAGCTCACGGCCATGGAGTACGACCGCTGGCAGGTCCGCTACCACGGCGCGGCGGCTAGGCTCAATTTACCCTTCGGCACATGTCTGGTCCACCTTGTTCCGTCGGAGCCAGGGGTGGTGAGCTCGGCTATGGCGCAGGAGGACCATGAGGCATGGGAGTGTCTCGAGGCTGAGGCTGCCGACGAGGCCTACATGCAAGATCTCCGCCGGTAGCACCCAGAGCTCGTGGAGGTGGAGCGGGCGATCATTGCCGGCGCGGAGGGCGGCGAGGTTATCGCGCTCTCCTCTGATGACGAGGTCAAACGCAGTGAGGACAGTAGCGCAGAGGGCGGCGAGGTTATCGCACTCTCCTCTGATGATGAGGTCAAAGGCGGCGGCGACAAAGGCGCGAAGGGCATCGAGGTGGGCCCTGAGGACGAGGAGATCGACGTCGACGAGTGGAGGAGTGCCTTCCCCAACGACCCCAACAATGGTACTGGCCCGGACCCGACTCGCGGCACACCATACATGACGAGGAAGGATTGGCTTGACCTCTACTTTGATCGAAAGTAGTTTAGCTTAGTTTAAATTTATGTTTTATGTTCGGTTATGCAAAACTATCTATGTTTATGTTTGAATGCATGCTACTTTCAGTTGAACCTGCTTTGAACTTGATCAAATTGAAGTTTCCAACCCTAAGTTTAGGGGATCGACTAGAAAAGGCCAAAAATTGCTGGAGTATATATATATATATATATATATATATATATATATATATATCCACTAAGGGTTTTAGTCCTTTAACTTCTTAAGGATCGCCTAGAGATTTCCTTATGACTTGTTTATTTCAATTCTTCACAATGTGATGCTCTAGATGTGCAACTATTTGTTGTGCAGTTCAATTTCATCAATAACAGTTTCATACCACTATGAGTCACGATATTTGGTCGCTGTTAAGGATATTGCAGTTAACATGCCTTTTCATTTTTCAATAGTTCCTTAGCAACATGCATTGTACTCAATGACTAAATATGCAATCCCAGGCTACATAGCAACAAGGAAGAGTGTTACCTTAATGTTCTGATGATGTCTAGATATACATGTAATAAAATCTTATATAATGGGATGGATGGAGTGTTGTACTACATCATTTTTCAATTGTTGTTTAGCTTCTAACATTAACCTGGTGCTTTTAGGTACATATATCATTGCTAAAGATCCACACTTCGACCCTTTATGCGTATGGGGCAATGCGATATTCATGAACCAGCATCAAGTGAGGAAACTGATAAAGATTGTTACTAAAATGGGTCAAAAGATGTCAATCGAACTATTTGTTTACACTATGCAAGACAACAGTGAACTGCAGGATGGTAAGTAAGAACCCTATAGCCTTCTTTTTACTGCCTGTAATGAGTTGTGTTAGATGACAATATCTGAATCTTTTTTCTTTTGCAGTGGATCCTGAAGCAGTTTACTCAAGATAACCTCTCAAAGTACATGATTGGCAGCTGGCCATCACAAGGGGGTGGACTACAGTCCTGCATGCCTTCTGCATCCAGGAGAGCACAATAGGGCCATTCCGCTTCACCTTGTTTAGCAACTGGAATGTCTGTCGCCTCTTTCTTTACCATCTGTAATAGTACAAGTATAGAACCCTGGTACATCATTCTTTATTTGGTGCTTGTGTAATTCTTAAACATATGTATGTGTGAATCAAATAATGCATTGGTTGTTTGAACCTAATGGATATGAATAAAGCTATAGCCTACTTTCAAGTTTAAATTAGGTACAATTTTAAATAGCAGTAATTAAATTAGGGAGAAATTATGTTGTGCAGGTCATTACGGCACACACGGTTGGTAAAATACAAAGGTTTGTGATATACACCATAATCCGAGATGGTTCACAGAGAGGAAACGTGTGCAAGCATGCACACAGTTGCCGTTTGCAAAGCGTGTGTGATGTCAGAAACTATCCCATATGGTGCGGGAAAACTAAATGTGTGTGATTGTCTACCTATCATACACGGTTTATAATCATGAACTGTTTGTGATGTTCCAAGCATCGTAAATCTCCAGTTCCTAGAATCTGCCTAGAAAACTGTCGTGCCTAGAATTTGCCTGGTTTCAGGCAGAACCAGAAAACTTCGACTGCAATGGCAATGCAAGCACAAACGAGTGGAAAGGATGAAGCACAAATGGTTATACAGGGACAACTGTATGCATCAAGGCTTCCTATCCCTAACGGTTTTTTGGTCGTGTGGGAAGGACCCCCTATCGCCCACACTCACTTGGAGATGGTTCCATATGCCGTCGCGGAAAGGGGTTAAAAACCGTTTGTTTAGGACCGACACGCACCAGTGTGCCATGGTATTTAAATCCCAAAATATTAAAAAATGAACATAAATACATGAAGTATTGCTTGACGTGATAGCATGCCACCAAGATGCTGTGGTAATAAAATTGGCATGTTCGACAAATTTTGGACTCACACCCCTCATAAACTGGAGCAACTCACTATAAGGCTCGTGGTTCCTAGAGGGAACAATGCATGTTTGATGACGAACCGACGATAGTTTCATCTTATGGCCATCAAAATTTGTCTACCGTTAATGTGCACTAATACAATTGTCATGTCAAAATTTGGAAAATTTCAGGGGTCATTTGACCTTTTTAAGACATTTAACTGATTCTCTAGCCATGTAATGATCGTAATTCAAATTTGAACTACATGTACATGTAACAGCTAACCATAAAACAGTTTGAAAAATCATATATGTGTACTTGTTGTGGCGAGTTAATCCCATGTGCAGTAAATTGGAAGGAATTTCCAAACATATTGGTTCCACGGCTTGGACACATGCATGGAGTGCCATGGTAACACAAAATAAGCATTCATGCCTTATACGAGGAAACAAAATGTAAATATCTAGCAAGGCAACCCGTCCCCACATGATTGCCACTCTATTTCGCACCTCGGGGTTTGGAAGGTGAGTGGCACGGGTTTCTAATCAGACGCGGTTCTGTATTGGAAACCATCAGCTATTAAGTTCACACACGGCTTTTGCTGCGGGAATCATGTGAAATTCAAACTACAGTAGTCGGAAATTCTGGTGACCAGCTTGTGCACTGTTCTCATCGATCTAGATTCCAGCTGCCAATAAATAATACCTTGCTCATGTCGTCCCACCTACATTCTCATCTACATCCTCCTCTCGCTTGCCCTCTCTCTCTCACACCCACACATACACACACAAATATCTACCATGGCGCCGTCGATCTGCCCACGCACCAATGAGGAGGCACCACCCCCCGAGGACGTTTGGTCGAAGAGCGGCGGCAAGGAGGACCCCTACGGGCCGCCAGACAAGGTTGCGCCGGACCCGCCAACTTTGGAGTGGTTTTGGGGTCAGTACAATCTTTGTTTGTGGAAGTTGCTATCGCTGGCTGAGAAAGCTAGGCAAGTGGCATTCAAGAAGGAGATGGCAGAGGAGGAAGCCAGGTACCAGTCAGCCTGTGAAGCCCATGAGGCCGTGGAGCTTTGGAGGCGGGCTCGTCGTCGTGTAGAGGAGTTGTACAAAGATGGTTAGTTCACGAGGAAGGTCAAAGGCGCTAGGCGCCTTATCGCTGCATGGAGGTGGGCGAATAAGCTTCAACATTGTCGGAGTTATTGGCCATGGGTAGCCTCATCCACCCCCATGGCATTTCAAGACATCGGGGTCGACTGCGCCCTCAAGCCTCAGATATTGATCGCCGCCTTCTTGTGGCCGGCTGGTCCAAGCGGCCGGCTGCAAGAGGGGCCGGCTCCTAGCAGGCGGCCCCCAGAGGGGCTGGCTTCTAGCAGGCAGCCCCAAACACCCTCAAAGTCTGAGCCACCATGAATGCGATGAGACGAGGCGTGGCTACAGAGAAGCTTGCCACCCTCGAATCCAGGGCGGGTCATGGCTACAGTGCGCCGTACTGGCTGGTGATCACCCGCACGACGCGGCACTTTAGCCCCTCCGCCCATGACATCACCCAAGACAGAGGGTACACAGCTCCCAGGACGGGCTGTCGGTACGGTCTGCAAGCAGTGAGTCCTACCAGCCTATGGACAGCCAAAAGGTGGCAAGCTCAGCGAGCCGGCTATGGGAAAGGCCGGCTTCCAGCAGGCGGCTCTCCCCTCCTTAAGAGTTTGTACACCATCAACCAGGATAAGTAGGGAGTGGTTACAGTGAACGACCACTAGGCGGCGGGACTGTAGCCACGCCTCCCTCGACAAAGCAAGCGTCATTAGAAGCACGACTATAGTGATGAGCCGCCAGCAAGGCCCACAAGCGGCGGGCGCGGCCTGTCGGTCAAGTACAAGACAGCCGGCAGGGCCCACTAGTCGGTGGGCCCCAGTTGCCAGCAGAGAAGCCGGCCATAAGAGACACTGACGGCCTGGGCCCACACCCGAGCGGATTACCATTGTACCCCTGGGGGGTAGGCCTATATAAACCCCCCAGGGCACGCATGCAAAGGGTTCGGATTCTTAGAAAAACACACACATAGAGAGGGACTTAGGGCTAGCCTTGTTCTTCTTCCTCCTCTAGAGAAACAGCTCAAGGAGCACCTTGTAGCCACCCTTGTTGAGTTAGTGATCATGCGGAGACCCCGCAGAGTAGAGCTAGGGGTGTTATCTCCTAGGAGAGCCCCAAACCTGGGTAAGATTCACCGGCGTGAATGTCTCCGCCTCATCCCATTTCCTGGCACCGGCGACGTCTTATTAGCCCCCTCCATGATAAGCCATCCTTTGGCATATGTCGCACAACACCCCCGACATTTGGCGCCCACCGTGGGGCTAGGTGCACCGTCGTCCGGAGATCTGTTCTGGACGAGAACCCTCTTCCTCTCCAGCGAGCGTAGCCAGCCTGGCACGCCAGACGGCGTTTGGGTCAACATGCTGCACGGCACGGAGGTCGCATGCGCAGCGAGCTGCCTTGCCAATCTTGTTGGCGAGGTCTGCCTTTCCGACAAGCCTGTGTCTGACGCATGCACTGATGGCCTCGAGAGCTTCCTCGTCAACCTCCTCAACCAGCTCCACATCGCCAACATGTCGGCCTTCGACTTGGAGTCGATCGGCTCCACCGACCCGATGCTTGTCGATTTCGATACGGCCTCCCTCGACGCCTTCCCCACCAACGTGGTGGTCATCAATGATCTGCTCCCATGCGCGGAGAGCGGCGACAGCACCGTCATGGAGGTGCTTGTCATCAGCCACAATGGGGGCTCCGGAGGAGCCGGCCAGGGCCCATTGCAGGCGGCAATGCGGGACCTGTCCATGCCCATTGCAGCGGATGCGGACGCCGAGATGCTGGAACCCTGCCATGTCTCACTTGTGGAGAACGCCAAGAAGTTGGCTACCATGCGCCGCCTCTTCGAAGCCTTCCAGCGCGAAGTTGATCGTGCTGTCGGCGGCACGCCGACTGCTGATGGGCCCAGCCGAGCCGGCACGGTCAGGCAGCGAGGCGGAGCCGTCGCCAGCATGTTTGGAGTAGAGCACCCAGTTTACGCCACGCCCATGAAGAACATACGCGCTGCCCAGGCAGTAGCAGATAAGCTGGACCACCTAGAGGGAGACGAGCGTCGCTATATGACGGAGCATGTTCAGCAGCTCATTGATGCGGCTGCTGCCCAGCAAGAAGCCGACTGTCGTGCTGAAGAGCTTCACCAACGGGTTGAGAACCCACCCCCTCGCCAAGAGCATGGCGCGACCTCCCGGACACTGACTGGCGGTGCCCGCGATAGACGAGACAAAGAGTCGGCTGCCAGTCACAGCTGGACTCGCATCACCATTGAGCGCGACCAAGACGACCGCCCTCGACCAGTCGAACGACTCGACGATGATCCATTGTCTCCGCCTCCTCGAAGGTAGAGGCGCGCCTCCCCGCCACCTGTTGATCGTCCAACTCTTGGCGGCCGGCTAGGCCGCCGAGAAGGAGTCGGCGAGAACAACGCCCGCCATCGGATCGACCGGCTGGCTGGATCCCTGGTGCTAGAAGGAGAAGACGCGATGGGTCTGCCTTGCTTTGCCCCCCGCATCTGTGACGAGCCTTTTCCCAAAGGGTTCTCGCTCCCGAGGGACACACCCAAGTTTAATGGCTCCGTGAAGCCGGAGGATTGGCTGGTGGATTATTCCACGGCCGTCACCATAGAAAACGGCAACAAGTGCGTTGCCGTGAAGTACGTCCCGCTCATGCTCCAGGGAACAGCCCGGACATGGCTGAACAGCCTCAAGCCCTACAGCGTCAACAACTGGGTAGACTTCACCGAGGTGTTTATCCAGAACTTCACCAGCACCTAGAAGCGGCCTCCCAAGCCTCACCAACTCTCACTGTGTGTCCAAGGCCCTAATGAGTCCACCCGCGATTACCTGACGCAGTGGGCAGAACTGCGCAACTCCTGCGAAGGAGTGAATGAGGTCCAAGCTATTGAGCACTTCACCGCCGGGTGCCGAGAGGGAACCCTACTCAAGCACCGGGTCCTCTGCGACGAGCCGGCGACCCTTGACGAGCTGCTCATCATAGCAGATAAATACGCCACGACCGACACCTCCATGAAGTCGGAGCTCTGGGTGGACACTTCTAGGAAGGTGCTCTCCGGCTCCTCGAACACCAGCTGGAGACAACAGTCGGTGCCAGCAACCGAACGACAACAAGCGCAAAGCCCCCAACCGGCTTCCACCATCCGGCAGGTGGCGACTATTGAAGATCAACAACCCGAAGGGTAGCCACCCCCGATCGTGAGAAAGACAGCAAGTCGACTTGGTTGCCCGCCTTCTCCTTCGAGCAAACTCTCGATGCCCCTACAAGTTCCACAGCGGCGCCAAGCCGTCCAACCAAACGACCTGGAAGTGTCACTGGCTTGTCCGCATCGCCAAGGGAGAAGGACTGCCTCCTCCGCCTGCTGGCCTGCCGGCTCCGCCTCCTCAGCAGCCGGCCACCCGTCCAACAGTCGATCAAGTCCAAGATGATTACCCTGAAGAGCATGGCGCTTATGTCGTCTTCACCAGCATGGCCAGCAATAAACATAGCCGACGCCAGCAACACCACAAAGTAAATGCGGTTGCTTCCACTACTCCAGAGTTCATGCATTGGTCTGAAAAATCCATCAGCTGGAGCCGGGCCGACCACCCAGAAGTAATGCCCTCCCCGGGTTCCTATGCCCTGGTTTTGGATGCCACCCTTGCAATAGAAAGGTGAGCTGCTCGTTTCTCCCGAATCATGATAGATGGCGGTAGCAGTATCAACATCATTTATCGGGATACCATGGAGAAGCTGAAGATCAAAGAGAAGCAGCCGATGCCCAATCGGACTGTGTTTCATGGCATTTTTCCCGGCTTGTCCTGCTCACCAATCGGCAAGATCAAGATAGATGTCCTCTTCGGAGACCAGGATCATTTCTGCCACGAAGCCATTTGGTTCGAGGTGGTTGACCTAGAGAGCCAGTACCATGTGCTCCTAGGCCGACTGGCTCTAGCCAAATTCATGGCGGTGCCACATTATGCCTACCTCAAGATGAAGATGCCAGGAACTAAGGGCATTATCACAATTAGTGGTGACTATGAGAAGTCAGCCGCCCGCCCCGTAGCCAGCAGCCAGCTGGCCGAGTCCCTTGTGATTGTGGCTGAGTAGAAGCTCCTAGACCGGGTGGTGGCCATGGCCGGCAAGCAGCCGGACATGTCCCCAGAAGCCCAAGAGTCGGAGACCCTGGGCTCCTTCAAGCCGGCCAAAGAAACAAAGAAGATCCCATTGGACCCTGAGCACCCAGAGAGGTACGCTGTCATAGGTGCAAACCTTGACAGCAATAGGAAAGCGAGCTTGTCAACTTCCTCCATGAGAATCGGGACATCTTTGCATGGTCCCCTAAAGACATGCCGGGTGTTCCGACGGATTTTGCCGAGCACAAGCTACATGTAAGAGCAGATGCCAAACCAGTCAAACAGCCCCTCCGCTGACTGTCAGAAGAGAAGAGGAGAATTGTTGGAGAAGAGATCGCCTGCCTGTCGGCAGTCGGCTTCATCATGGAAGTTTTCTTCCCAGAATGGCTTGCCATCCCAGTCCTTGTACTGAAGAAGAACAACAAGTGGCGTATGTGTATCGATTACACCAGTCTGAACAAAACCTGCCCCAAGGATCCGTTTGCCTTGCCACAGATTGATCAAGTGATATACTCCACAGCCGGATGCAAGCTGTTGAGCTTCTTGGATGCCTACTCAGGTTATCATCAAATCAAGCTAAACCCGACAGACCGCCTGAAGACCGCCTTCATCACACCATTCGGAGCCTTCTGTTACCTGACAATGACGTTCGGCTTGAGGAATCCCGATGCCACCATTCAGCATTGCATGCAGAAGTGCCTCCTCAAGCAACTCAGCAAGAACGCCCATGTCTATGTGGACGAAATTATGGTGAAGACGGAGAAGCGCGGTACCCTACTGCAAGATCTCAAGGAGACCTTTGAAAATTTGCGCTGGTTTCAGATCAAGCTCAACCCAGAGAAATGTGTGTTCGGAGTACTAGCCGACCAACTCCTTGGCTTCCTTGTCTCTGAACGCGGCATTGAGTACAAAACTGCTCAGATCAAAGCCATCGAGAGGATGGAGGTACCTACACGACTGCGAGATGTCCAAAAATTCACCGACTGCGTGCCATCCATCAGCCACTTCATCAGTCGGCTGGGCGAGAAGGCCCTTGCCCTATACCAGCTCTTGAAGAAAACCACTCATTTTGAGTGGAATGACAAGGCGGATGAGGCTTTTCTCCAGCTCAAGAAGATGTCGACCACGCTGCTTGTCCTGGCCTCGCCGACTGATAAGGAGCCCATGCTCCTCTACATTACCGCCACCAGTCGGGTGGTCAGCACGGTCATGGTGGTCGAACGCAAGGAAGACGGCAAGGTTCTGCCGGTCCAGAGACTGGTATATTATTTGAGTGAAATACTGTCGGCTTCCAAGCAGAACTACCCCCACTACTAGAAGATGTGCTACGGCGTACACTTTACTGCCAAAAAATTGAAGCCATATTTTCAAGAGCACCCTGTCATGGTCATCTGCACTGCTCCGCTTGCCGAGATCATAGGCAGCCGAGACGCTTCAGAACGAGTGGCAAAATGGGCCATAGAGTTGGGCTCCTACACCATCTGCTACCAGCCTCGCACCACCATCAAGTCCCAAGTACTGGCCGACTTCCTTGTCGACTGGGCTGAGACCCAGTACCTGCCACCAGCACCGGACTCCAACCATTGGCGGATGCACTTTAACGGTTCAAAGATGCGCACTGGTTTGGGAGCCAGCATCGTCATCACCTCTCCCAAAGGTGACAAGCTCAGATACACATTGCAAATCCATTTTGCCGCCTCCAACAATGTGGCTGAGTATGAGGCACTAATACACGGATTCCGGCTTGCCAAAGAACTCGGCGTTCGCCGGATTCTGTGTTACGGTGACTCTGACTTGGACGCCATCAGTCGTCTGGCGACTGGGACGCCAAGGATGCAAACATGGCAAGCTATCGCTTCGTCGTCCAACAACTCAGCGGATATTTTGATGGGTGCTAATTCCTCCATGTGCCACGATGCGATAATGAGCAAGCAGATGCTCTGGCACAGATAGGCTCCACCCGGCAAGCCATACCAGCCGGCGTATCCCTCCAGCGACTCCTCAAGCCGTCCATCAAGACCTCGCCAGAGTCAGATTCTATCTTTGTGTCGGCTGCTCCTGAAATAGTCAGATCAGGCTCCAAAATTTCAGCAGTCGGCCCGGGGACTTCGGCAGGCGGCCCGGGGACTGCAGCAGTCGCACCCGGCCTGGAGACTTCAGATCTCGGCCCGGGGACTTTGGCAGTCGGCCCAGGGATTTCAGCAGTCGGCTCAGGGACTACAACAACATAGCAAGCGGCGGCCAACTCCATCCGGCCATCTCGCAACCCAGCCGCCCCAGTGCAAGTGGCAGTGTTCACCATAGAGGAAGTCTTAGGACCATCATGGGCTCAGCCCATCCTCAATTTTTTGGTGAACAAGGAGCTGCCAAACGATGTGATCTCGGCCCGACAGGTGCAATGTTGGGCAGCAGCATACACCATCATCAACAGGGAACTTGTAAGGCGCAACATCACTGGTGTATACCAGCGTTGTGTAGAGCCGGAAGAAGGCCAAGCAATCCTCAAAGATATCCACCAAGGCGAGTGTGGCCAGCACGTGGCCTCAAGGTCACTTGTGGCCAAAGCCTATTGCCATGGTTTCTTATAGCCGACTGCCCTAGAAGATGCAAAAGACTTGGTCAAGAGATGCAAGGGATGCCAGAAGTTCAGTTCCAAGCAGCATTTTCGGCTTCTACACTCAAGACCATTCCCCTTACCTGGCCTATCACCATCTGGGGACTGGACATGGTGGGACCATTCAGGACAGCACACGGCGGCATGACTCATCTGCTTGTTGTCGTGCATTAATTCACTAAGTGGATAGAAGCAAATCCAATCAAGAAGTTGAACAGTCCGACTGCTTCGACTTTCATTGCAGACATCACCACTCGGTACGGCGTACCTCACAGCATCATCACCGACAACGGCACAAATTTTGCCAAGGGAGCTTTGGCTCGTTTTTGTGCGACACAGGGCATCCGACTGGACTTAGCGTCCGTTGCCCACCCATAGTCAAACGGCCAAGTCGAGCGAGAAAACAACCTCATCTTGTCCGGAATCAAGCCCTGACTGGTCGAGCCTTTGGAGCATTTGGCCGGCTGCTAGATCGACGAGATGCCGGCCATCCTCTAGAGTCTGTGCACCACTCCGAAAAAGTCAACCGGCTTCACCCCCTTTTTCCTCATATATTGTGTCGAGGTGGTCATCCCAACCGACATCGAGTTTGACTCACCTCGCGTCACCATATACACCGAGGCGGAGGCAAAGGAAGCACGAGAAGACGACATCGACCTGCTGGAAGATGGCCGGCTGTTGGCACTCAGACGGTTCGCCATCTACCAGCAGGGTCTACATTGCTACCACAGCCAGAAGGTCAAGCCAAGATCTTTCCAAGACGGAGACCTTGTGCTCCAGCTGATCCAGCGAACAACCGGACAACATAAGCTTTCGGCTCCTTGGGAAGGCCCTTTCATCATCAGCAAAGCCTTGGGCAACGACTCCTACTACCTGATTGATGCTCAGAAGCCCAGGGCACGCAAAAGGGACGACTCTGGCAAAGAAATAGAGCGACCATGGAATGCCAATCTCCTTCAAAGATTTTACAATTGATGCAGTATGTACCATGCTACCTTTTGTATTAAGTATGAAGACTACGGGTCCCTCGAGGAGCACTCGGGGACTACCCATCTTTTATCTATATGATAAGTATATCATGCCTATAAATGTGTTATTTCATTTCTCCACCTGAAACCGGGACCGACCAGTCGGCCCGGGGGGCTTGCCGCCTTGTACTATGTCGGTGCTTCCTGCAGTTGGACAAGTAGTGTGTCAACACCTACGTCCCCTCTTGCCTTAAGGCACAGCTCATAGAGCGGCTGTTTGCTTAGCAAGAGGTAAAGGCAAGAAATGGTGCTCACATGAAAAATGGCTAAGGACAAAAAAAACATTGACATAGGACAAGCCGGTCCTTCACCTCACCGACCGTCTGCTAAGCAGCCGGCCGGCTTCTTACTTAGCTTGCAACGTTCCAGTCGGTCAAAATACTTGTGCTGCCAAAAGGTAAAATACTTGACCAGGCGGCAGTCCGCAGAGCAGCTGTCCGACTGGCAAGTAGGTACCGAGGGAGGACGACAAAGGAAAAAACCAGGGAATAAAAAAGCAAGAAAGTTGGAACTTGGCCAAAGCACAACTTGTGCGGAAAATAATTTACATATCAAAAGGCCTCCGTCCAACATTCAACATAGTTTGAAAAGACCCCGTGGGTGGAATTGTGCAAATTTAACAAAGTTTGTGCAAAAGATTACTAAGCAGGAAAGGCTAAGATAAATTGGGAGCCTAGGCCAAAGGAGTAGCAGGTGAGTCTGGCAGGTTGGCGGAGTCGGCGACGCCGGCTGGTGGAGTGGCTGGCTGGTGAGCCTCGGGGTGGTTGCCTTCAGCAGTAGTCGACGTGCTTGCACGAGGTTCGGTGCTAGAAGCGTGCTCAACTCGAGGCTGCCCGTCCGCTCCGACCTTCGGCGCGTCGTCTTCATCTTCCTCGTACTCCTTGTCTTCCCCCTCATCGCTGGAGGTGATCTCCTCTGCCGAGTCTCCGTTATCAGCCGGGTTCAGACCGAACCACTCTGGCGGCGCTTCGGCGCCATTATCGTTCAGCTCAGGGACGAAGTCGCCAGTATTTGTGTACTCGGTGATCACCGACGCGAGTATCGAGAGATCACGCTCCACCGCCGCCAGCTCGGCGCCGGCTTCCAGTCGAAACATGGCCAACTAGGCTAGATCTAGCCCAGGATACCACGCCTTGGCAAACTCTAAGGCTCGCTATGCTCCTGCTCGGGCCGCGGAGCCCTTCCATGCTTCAAGATGGCTGATGGCCACTTCCAGCCATTCGGCAGTCCGACTCGGGGTGCGTGGGGCTTGCCTATCTAGCCAGAGGGTGGCGATCGCCTGAGGCCCAACGCGTTGCAGCCGGTGAAGCATCCGGTGGGCCGACTGAAGATGAGCCTGAATGCTGAGGAGCTGCTCGGCAAGAGTTCGAGGGGCATCAGCGGCGATCTTTGTGCCACCCACCCGTTGCTCCTCGCGGCGAGCCTCAATGGCCTCGTTGGCAGCAGCAGAATGGCCGGGGAAGAAGTCTGCACAAGCAAAACCAACAAGTTAGAAGTCAGAAGCAAGAGGCCGGCTCGCTTAAACCGCCAACAGTCGAAAGAAGAGAAGAATTCTCACCGTCGACTATGTCTTCAATCTGGCCATAACCGGTAGTCCGCGCCTCCTCCTTCTCAGCTCAACCCGCCCGCTCGATCTCAAACTCGGCCAGGAAACGGACCTTGTGGTCCTCCGCCTGCTTTAGGGCCGTCTTGTGAAGTGCCACCTGGTCCGCAGCTGCTTGGCCAGGCGGTCGCACTCCTGGGCCGCCCTGTTGCATTCGTCCTCCTTGGTGTGCAGTGCGGTGTTGGCTTCGCCCAGCTGCTGCTGCAAGGCAGCATTGGTCTCTGAGAAAGCAAGAGAAGAAAAATATCAACAATCAAGAAAAGAAGAAGGAGCAGTTGCCGGGAAGATCCGGCCCGACTGCTCAACAGTCGGCCCGCATCTCGAGGATTATAGCCTGCGGGTGCGCTGACGCGCCCCCGCGGAGAGAAGAAGATAGTGCTTACTCCGGCTTTCCGCCAAGTCGGCAGTCTGTCGGTCCAGCTCTCGGACATGAGCATCGAACCTGGCCGCGCGGATGTTGTGATAGTCCTGCAACAAGGCAACAAAAGCGAAGTCAGTTAGAAGCTAAGAACCCACAATGAAGTTCCAGGCCTCCTTCTTAGCAGCCGGCCCAGAACTCGGGGACTACACCCAGTGGGTGCGCTGGCGCGCCCCCATGGAAGACTACAGAAATCAAAAACAGAAAGCAAATTGCGTACCTGGACGGCAGCCCACATCTTCACGAACGCCTTCATGCATTGCGAGAGGGCGGCGGCTTCGGCCCTGAAGTCGGCCTGGATGTCCTGCGCCGCCGTGATCAAGGCGCTCGTCCCGCCTCCACGCAGGCTTCGGCCTCGGGTGCCGACGAGCTGGCGCTCAAAATCTCCATCGGCCTCGGTGCCGATGCCGCTTTCTCTACGCGGCGGTGCACTCGAGTGCGCGCCGCAGGATCCGACCCCACCACCAACTCGCCTCCGGCTGGTGGTTCCAATTGGGCAGCCGGCTGGGTGCCCTGCATGTCTGCAGTCGGCAATGCTTCAATCTCCGGCAAGACGGCGTTGCCGTCATCCTCTCCATGACTAGCTGGTCACCGCCGGCTCCTCCTTCCGGCGCTGGGATCTCTGATGCTGGCGGCGCGGAGAGTAGGGGGATGATGAGTTGGGGGGCCTGATGACGCGCGACATCTGCTACCCACTTCTCCGCTACAACATCGGCTTGGGCCTTTGCCGCCGCGTCTGCGTCCGCCTGCGCCGCCCTGGCGGCAGCTGCCTTGTCAGTCTCTACCTTCTTGGCGGCGGCTTGCTTCTCCTCCCGCCCCTCCCAGACGTTCCGTTCCCGTGCCTCCCGGAGGTCGGCGGCTGGGTCTATACGGCAGGTGTTGGAGGAGACCTCCGCCGTCCTGACAACGGAGGATGAGGTCGACCGCTCAAGAGAGAGAGGAGGAGCCCTACTCAGAAGAAAAAATAAAAAAGAGATTCAGAAGGAATTGGAAAAATAAAGAATCAAAAAAGACACAAGAAAGGATAAGGACTTACGCCGACACCATTGGAGGCTGCTTGGGGGCCTTTTGGAACCTGGCCGCTTTTGCGGCGGCCTCATGCCGCTTGGTCACTGCGATCGTGTCCTTGGCTGCGGCGGCCGAGTGCCTGGGCTTCTTTGGGCGACTGTCGAAAAGCAGCGCTCCTCGGTGTTTAGGCCCGCCGCCTCGTGCTGATGGAGCAACTGAGGAACTCAGCCCCGCCTTGTGGGAAGGCAGTGGACGGCGAGGCGCCTCCGCCTCCTCCTCCTCGTTGTCTTCCTCCTCATCGTCATCCGGCCAGTCCCCCACGCCGCCTCTTCCTCCAGAGCCGCCTGCTCCTCCACCACATGTGGCGTCGTCTTCTAGGGCGGCTGCCCCCAAATCGGGGTCCGCCACATCGCTCACGTCCCAGTCCGGTTGGAAGACAATGTCAGCGTCCGGCTGGGAGGGGAGGATCTGCTTCACACTCGGTCCGATCAGTCGGCGAGCCAGAGCCCGGCAGAAATAAGAAAGAAGAATCAAGAGCTTTCCATAGGCGGGGGGTTGGCGCGGGAGTACGGCCGCTTGCCGAATCGCCGCCTCCCCTTGTCGAGCTTGAGGTCCACGATCTCGTTCACCACGAGAGCCACCTCGGCAGTCGGCATCTCCTTGGTGCACGTCCGGCATGGATCGCGGTGCCTGCTCATCTGGCTCATCATGTGCGGCCGGCATTGGAGCGGCAGGACCCGGCGCACCACAAAGGCGACCAGCAAGTCGGACGCCTTGAGGCCCTCCAACTCCGTCATCACCTTGAGGCGGGCGATGGTGGCGGAGGCATCTTCCGACAGCCGCTTTGGCTTGAAGCCCCAGTTGACGTGGGGCACGGCAGGAGGGCCTGCCACGTAAGGCGGCAGGTTGATGAAGCTGTGTGCCTGGTCGTCATTCTTAACGTAGAAATATGACTTCTGCCACAGCTTCACTGACTGGATCAGCTTGATGGCTGGGAAGGCGTTTCCAGAACCCGGACGCTGCACCGCGATGTATGCTCCGCACTGCGCCGCCTCCTCCCTGACGGCAGTGCCAAGTTTGCTGTAGAAGAAAGCTCCCAAGAGCTTGATGGTGGGGAGGACGCCAAGATACCCTTCACACAGGGTGACGAAGGCCGACAGCAGCACCATCGTGTTTGGTGTGAGGTGGTGCAGCTAGAGTCAGTAGAAGGCTAAGAAGGCGCGCATGAAGTCGCTCACCGGCACGCCGAAGCCGCGAAGGAAGTGCGACTGGAAGATGACGTGCTCGCCTTCCTCCGGCGCCGGCGAGATCTCCTTGGCGGGCGGCACGCGCACCCTGACATGGTCTGCGCCAGGAAGGCACCATGTGTCGCAAAGAAAGGTGAGGTGGTCGTCATGGACATTGGACCCGTCCCAGTCGCCAGAGCATTCCATGGAGGCTTGAGCTCGGCACGAGCAAAGGACAACGGCGGGCGCGCGGACCCGCGGCAGAGAAGAAGAGAGAGGGTCAGCGGAGAAGAAGCTCGATGACGATGACGGGCCGCGGCAGCACTACGGTGAGCGTGGAGTGCAGCAGTGGAGAGGAAGAAGAAGGGGTGAGGGGAGGGTGCGTGTGCCTCTGCCCCTCCCCTCTCCCCCTACTTATAGCCCTGTGGCTACGAAGCCGAGGGGGTGGGCCATGGGATCGTGGGATTTACTGCGCCCACGCCCCCATGGCCTCGCACTTACCGCACCGTAATGGCGCGTGGTAAAAGTGCGCGAGATCCCAACCGCCCACCTCGGCCGCAGCAGATCCACACGTGCGCCGAGGCCCGGTAGTGGCGGGCCCAGCCTTCTCATGTGTCCCATCAAGCGTGGGCTGGCAGGCCGGCCCGGCCGGCTATCGCCGCATGGCGCGCATGCGGCTGGCGGCTAGCCAAGGTGCCTAGCTGGCGCGCTGTGTGTTACCCGTTGCGACTGCTCGGATTCCACCAGTCGGCCTATCAGGCCCGGGGCGGCTCCTGACAGCCGACACTCCATAAGACGGACCGTGCTAGCGACCAAAACTTTGTGGAGTAGGAAGCTGCCGGGGGACATCCCCCTTGTCAACCGTGGCGACCCGCCAGCTTCGGGGACTACTGTCGGAGTTATTGGCCATGGGTAGCATCATA
The DNA here is from genome assembly GCF_002162155.2 of Triticum dicoccoides. Classification (NCBI taxonomy): domain Eukaryota; kingdom Viridiplantae; phylum Streptophyta; class Magnoliopsida; order Poales; family Poaceae; genus Triticum; species Triticum dicoccoides. Next base: position 421,038,117 of record NC_041392.1, on the reverse strand, counting down.
CGCTTCCATGGCATTTCAAGACATCGGGGCCGACTGCGCCCCTCAAGCCTCAGAGATTGATCGCCGCCTTCTTTTGGTCGGCTGGTCCAAGCGGCCGGCTACGAGAGGGGCCAGCTCCTAGTAGGTGGATGCCAGAGGAGCCGGCTTCTAGCAGGCGGCCCCAAACACCCTCAATGTCTGAACCACCATGAATGTGATGAGATGAGGTGTGGCTACAGAGAAGCCTGCCACCCTTGAATCCAGGGCGGTTCATGGCTATAGTGCGTCGTACCGGTTGGTGATCACCCGCACGGCGCGACACTGTAGCCCCTCCGCCCATGACATCACCCAAGACAAAGGGGACCCAGCTCCCATGATGGGCTGTCGGTATGGCCCGCAAGCGGCGGGTCCTACCAGCCTATGGAAAGCCAGAAGGCGGCAAGCTCAGGAAGTTGGCTAAGGGAAAGCCCGGCTTCCAGCAGGCGGCCCTCCCCTCCTTAAGAGTTTGTGCACCATCAGCCGGGAGAAGTAGGGAGTGGCTACAGTGAATGACCACTAGGCGGTGGGACTGTAGCCACGCCTCCCTTGACAAAGCAAGCATCATTAGAAGCACGGCTATAGTGATGAGCCGCCAGCAAGGCCCGCAAGCGGCAGGCGCAGCCTGTCGGCCAAGTACAAGACAGCCGGTGGGGCCCACCAGTCGGGGGGCCCCAGCTGTCGGCGGAGAAGCCGGGCACAAGAGACACTGATGGCCTGGGCCCATAGCCAGCCGGATTACCATTGTACCCCTGGGGGGTAGGCCTATATAAACCCCCTAGGGCACCCATGCAAAGGGTTCAGATTCTTAGATAAATACACACATGGAGAGGGAGTTAGGGCTAGCCTTGTTCTTCTTCCTCCTGTAGAGAAACCGCTCAAGGAGAACCTTGTAGCCACCCTTGTTGAGTTAGTGATCATGCGGAGACCGCGCAGAGCAGGACTAGGGGTGTTATCTCCTAGGAAAGTCCCGAACCTAGGTAAGATTCGCCGGCATGCATGTCTTCACCTCATCCCGTTTCCTGGCACCGGCGACGTCTTATTAGCCCCCTCCATGATAAGCCATCCTTTGGCATATGTCGCATGACACCCCTGACAAGCATGCCACCGACGAGGAGCTTCGATGGGCGCCCAAAGAAATGGCAAGATTGTTCACGCTCGTCCTCCAATAAGAAGCAGATCGGTACGTCAAGCGCTGTGAGGCGGAGTAGTGCCTCCGTGCTAGGAAGACGCTGTGCACCAGAGAGCTGCTGGCGAAGGTCTACCAGAATACTGCCCCTAGGAGGGATTATTAGTTTTAGTATTGTTCATTTTCAATTTTATGCATTATACATAGTAGTTAAGTATCATCACGTATAAGTGATGATATTATATATATTCTGTGATGAACTAATGAACAATTAATATATATTATGAATTCCATTTTTCTATCTGTTTTAGTATACTAATTTGTATCTAGCTGTTATCATCCACATATACAGAGTGGAAAGCATATATGCGCACATTGAAAGAGAACATATAAGAACGGAAAACAGAGTATGCACATTGAAATAGAGCAATATTATGATTATTGTGAATGCATAGTGATCCACGTCGAAATGACTCAACAAAATAAAATGTGTCCATGACTAGCGGCCCTTGCCTACGGTAGCTCTTGGCTCTGCCTGAACTCGTGCAGGCGTTCGTCCAAGCGGTCGACACATTCACGGTACATCCGGAGCGTGATCTCGAGCTCCAAGTTGGCTATTTCATCAAAGATCACCAACTTGAGGATGCAACGACCATGTTTCCTTACTGCGTCCCTAGGCAAAGGAGGCGGTCAAGCCTAGCGACTAGTGTGTTGGCATCAAGCAGGTCGTGGACAAGGCGAACTGCGCGACCCATGCGAATGGTGGGCGGGCATCCGGTGCAAGTACGATGCGGCCGACCTCTAGTGCAAGTATTGCGCAGATGGCCTCGACCCACTCCTGGCGAGTAATGGGGGTACTAACGAGATGTGTATGCAGTTGCGATGCCCTGTCTACAGCAGGCAAGCACTGATGGATCCGCTCTTGTTGTGCAGCGCGCCGCTCCTCTTGCTCTGCAGCGCTCCAATGATCTCGCTGTGTGGCGAGCCATAGCCTATTAGTGCGGGCACGCCCAGCTTGCTCTCTGGTGCACCATCGATCATGTTGTGCAGCGAGCTGTAGCCCCTCGGTGCTGAGATGCCTATCTTGATCCATGACACTGACGCGTCGTGCGCTAAGGGTATGCTCAGCCCTGGTGATGACGCATAGCATGACATCGTTCATCGCATTTTCGGGGAGCGCCTCGGACTCGATAGGCCGTGGCGCCTTCTCATTTTCCACGTCAAGGAGGTTCAAGGCAGAGGTGGCTCTTTAGTGGGTTGGCATGCTTGGAAAAGGTGGATGTGCTACCGGCTGCGCTTGTTGCCTCAGTGCGTCTCTTGCCGCCTAGGTCTATGCGCAATATTGCTGGGTGGCAGCAGGGAACCGGTGAGGAAATGGCAGGAAATGGTGGCATGTTCATAAAATGCCATCACTTAATGGAAATTTACCATAGAAGGAACATCGAGCTAGCACGACGTGTGCTTGCACATTGCTTCCCTTGAACCGGATTTCAAATCAGAATCTTCATTTTCAACTGGAAATTCGATGATGGCCTTTAAACTCGAACTTGTGAGAAGTTAATTCCTTTTTGAACCGGAAATTCTTAAACCGGATTTGAGAGCTTCAAAGCTTTGTGGGAGAACAGATTTCCCTTGAACCGGATCGTAAACCAGATATTTGAGAGCTTCAGTGAAGCTGACTTCCCTTGAGCTAGATCTTAAACCGGAATCCTTTCTGATGACCTGAAATTCCATTGAACCGGATTTTGTAACTGTCATATACTTTCTAAGTCGGAAATTTCTGCTGGCCTTCAAATTTTCAACAATAGGGCAATAGCCTCCGGGTCCGGGTTATCTTTCCCTCCAACGTCCTGGGGTTCTTGACTTTACTGAAAAACCGGCAACATTTGCTGAGTCATATTACTTTAGCCCCCGAGTCTCAAGGTGACTCGAGGAGTTGACTTGAGATTCTCCATATTGGACCCTGAGTCTCAAGGTGACTCGAGTAGTTGACTTGAGATTCTCCATATTGGACCGTGATATAAACCGGCATAATTTGTATATCATTGATGTTGATAGCACGATGTGAATCCACGGAAGGTTGAGGTGACTGCGGCGGGTTATAAGTGATCTTGTATGAGCCGTGCCAGCAACTCGGCCAATGGTTTCTTCCAACTAGTGATTTGAAGTTAACCAAACTGTAGTGGCAGCGACTTATGCGCCTGCCCGTTGAGCCACACAGTGCAGACGGCGGTTGATAGTATATGATAATTTGCCTTCATTTTGTTGAAAGACAAACCGGGCTACCCAAGCTGTGACTTGCTCATACTCAATAAACAGCTCATACAAACAGGCGCGGCCCGGTATGTTGATGTAGACCAGGCTGCGAGAGACGGACAACAAAAACGACCGCCGCATCAGAGGCAGCATGGACAGATAGTTGAGTCGGCTGTGGTGTTATAAGCCCACGTGGACAAGAGAGTCGGCCGCAGCATTGTTGATGTAATCCGAACTGCGGGGGCGGCGGTTTGTGTTCCTGTTCATCAATGCGACATGTGCAGATGCCAGTGTAGAACAGCTGGCGCTCCGTCCGCGGTAGGGCATCACTTTCATAGTGAGCACTTATAAAAAAGATATAGGCCAGAGTAATTGTTCTCGGACGAATAATGTATACTAAAAATATACATAAGGTGAATAACACCTGGTATTTTGTCAGATGAACACAACTGCTGGCACGAGATATTGTTGAATGTAGTCAGACAAATAGCAGATGTTCGTGTAGACTGACATAATGATTCATTGCTTTGTACTCGAAATATGGGCTGATTGCCTTCGTTCCTCAAGTGATGATGTACCAAAGGTACATTATATAATCAGGAGTGCTTAGCACCATTTGATCCATCACTGCAGATTGCCCCCGGCTTGCAAGTTGCAGGAGCTGCAGTAAACCAGATTAATCGTTCTTTGACAAAAAAACAATATACGCTAATAAATTTAAACGGATAGATATCACCTGATTGCTCGGATGATAACAGATGATCCGTATGCAGGTCCAAAGTCATATACGAAGGCACCAGCAGTATGGACATGCTTCTATTTGATTCTCCGTGAAATACTACCAGCTTCAATTGTTTCATCCAATTATAAGTCGGACGGGTAGCTTTTAGCTCCACGTAATGTGTATGTAGTACCAAAGCATGCCAGCACCTTTGTCTTTTTCTGTCTGACTCTGGTCGTCATGTGATCAGTAAACACTTTTTCCACCGCGACTTCAGAACCAAAAGGTAATAAGCAGACGCTTGAAACAGGGGCTGCGGCGGCTCGGCGCACTGGTGAAAACCGCAGCAGAAACAGGCCATCCATACAGCAGATCAACTCCGTCCACCAAACAGCTAAATGGGCATTAAGTTCTGTCTGCACCTCCGTTCTTCTAATACTTTCCAGACCTCAACAATTGTCTGTCCTCCCACTTAGTATTATTTAGCAGTCATCTTTGTATATTCCCAACACCAACTCCGCCAATGTCTCAAATTCTGGTTGCAAACAAACCAAAGGCTCCAGCACTACACACACGTTGAATTGATACAATGAATCCCTTATGCAGAAATTGGGACTGGCGAATCCTGCCATGATTTCCTTCTTTATTCAACAGCATGAAGATAAGGATTTGTAAACACATGATCATATGTTTCCAATGTTTTCCATGTATTCCAACGGTCCAACTTGCCTAAGCATCCATGTTGACTATATATCCCCTATAGCAGCCCATGGCAGAGTAACTAATTGAAGAGGCCTTTGATCTTTGTCGGCTCGAAAACATGGACGAGCTCCACTATCAGGCAGGAACCGAGCCTGTGCAGCTGGGGGGACGTACCGGCCACTCCGTACGGAAAGAACTTGGCCACGTCCGGACATCTGCGCCTGGTGGAGTCAAGAACATCCGCGCCGGCTGGAACCAAAGACAGATCGACGGCACCGCCGTCGCTCTGTTCGTGAGGGAGAGTATGGCGCAACGGCCTGGCTCGAGGTGAACCATGGCTAAGGCGACAAGGCGGGTTGGCGAAGCAGCGGCTCGGGGTGCAGCGGTTGACCCGACGGCTGGGCGGCTTCGAAACAGGGCGAGGCGGAGGCGAGGCCGCCTCATCCGGGGTGGCTTGACAGAGATGCGAGGCCGCTCGGCCTGGGCGGCTCAGCGCGACCCCGAACGGAGACCGAGGCAGAGACCAGCGGATATGTAGGTGGCTTGAGGCTGCGGTGTCGAGGGTGAAGCGTAGGTGAAGCTGCTCGGCCAGGGTGGCTTGGCGACAACTCGGTCAGGGCGACTCGCGCCGGCTTGGAAGGCTCGGCGGCCGGCGGCACCCGCGGGTCGACAATGGTGGCAGGCCGCTTGGCGCGGGGTCGATGGAGGCAGAGGTGACCGGGCGCAGCGGCGGCGATAGCAGGGCGCAGGCTGGCTGTGGTGGCTCGGAGACGCGGCGACTGACTTGACGCGGCACGCGGAAGCGAGGAGGACTCTATGCGCGGTGCGACCGAGACCCCCTCCGGGTCGTGCTCGGTTTGACCCCCTTTTTTTAGAACAGCAAGCAGGACCATGAGATTGGTAGTTCAGATCCTTGTGGCGCCCGACGAAGAGTATTATTCTGATCTCCTGCAATTTGACAAGTCGCCCAAGGTTGCCATCAAAAATTACTCTTATCTCGGTCTTGGCAGATCTCCATGGTGTGTGCAGCGACCACTTAGCACGCAACCCTAAGAAACATCTGTCTCAATTTCGCACACGCTATTTTGACTCCTCGTCGATGACGTAGATCCTTGTGAACCGGCTATTTTTCATCCAGTCAATCGCAAGCCTCTTGATCGACGGGTGAGATCGCTTTAAGAACTCAACACCACCGTGCGCATGTCTCACGGTGGGCGCCAACTGTCGTCGTTTTTGTCACGGCAGATGTCCTAGTATAAAGACTTAGTCATGAGGCTAGCGCATCTATGTAGTAGCTTGAAAGGGGTTGATTGGGATGAGAGATGCAGGGCGGATCAACGCACAAGACAAGGGTTTAGACAGCTTCGGGCCCGGGGAAACATCGTCCGATAACAACCCTACATGTTGTTTGAGGCTAGATCCCATTATCATCACGAGGGAGTCACCGTAAACCGGCTCTCCTCTAGTTGTGTCTAGCCCTAGAGATTATTGATTGTTGTCTGTCCCCTCTTTGGGGAGCCCTGCCCCTCCTTATATATGTTGAAGGGGCGGGTTACATGTGGAGTCCTATTAGGATTAGGACTAGTCCATCTCTAATACAAACCGGATACAAGTCCAAGTCTTAACTCCTAGTAAGACAACCTCACGCCTTTCCTTGTAAACCGGCCCACCATAGTATGAACCGTCCTTCATGAACCACCCGTTGGGCCACCGGGTCTTGTCGCTCCTCTGACCCGCCTGCCGGATTACCAATGAATCGTAAACCGCCAGGTCCAAACGGGTCGCCAGTGAATCATTAAGTCTCAGTCGGGTCTCATGTAAAACGCCAAGTCCGGCCGGGTAATACTTCCGGCCGGTTTATGCCGCGGGGTATATCCCTGACAACCTTGATTGAAGTGTGGCGACTGACAGGATGTGGGCGTCTCTGCTTCCCCACGTTACCTCAGCAACCGCCCGACTGGCAAAAGGATGGCGCGCGTCGTGCTGCCTTCATTGGTCCCCTTCTCGCTCCAGATCCCCTTTCCTGCTCCTCGCTCCCAAGCCTCCAGATCTGCATCAATCCTCCTCCAAGTCCGCCATCGATGGCGGCCAGCAAAGCGAAGGCCACCCTTCCACCCTCCTGGTATGAGCTGGCCCTGAGCATGGCTAGCGTCTCGGAGAAGAACCTTGCCGCCACGCTCCTGGTGATGGCGGAGGCTAGCGACGAGAAGAGGAAGACCGTGCTCCGGGTTGGCTCCGCCGAGTCGGAGGCATCGGGCAGCACCTTCTATCCCTACTTCATCAGCAGCATTGTCGCGGGGTTGGTTCCCCTTCTCTGATTTCTTTTACTCCGTCCTCAGCCATTACAAGCTGCATGCCCTCCATGTTCATCTCAACTCTATCCTCCTTTTGTCGAACTTCTCCTTCTACTGTGAGGCATGCATCAGGGTGATGCCGTCCATGGCGCTGTTGCGCCACTTCTTCTATCTCCGGATCAAGGACGACCATTGCTCGGGGTGTGCCAACTTCGTTCCGGCAAACAAGACCAACACAATCTCGAAGGCCGGGAAGAAGGCCGAGGGCTTTAGGAGCAAGTGGGTCCTAATGGATGCCAAGTGCTCCCACCCCCGGCTAGTGTTGCCGATGGGGATGCCCACGTCTCACGATGGGTGGTTCTGCACGAAGCTCACCAACCACCGGGCGGAGCGTGTGCTGGAGAAGATGACTGCCGATCTAAAGCCTGACGACCCAAATGCGGCGAAGCTGACGGGGGCCATGATCATCAAGGAATTCCCGTCGTAGCGTGTGGCTCCGCTTGAGGCGTGCTCGTGCCCCTTGTGGAAGCTCGGGGACAAGGATGACGACCTCCGCCTACATCCAGAGGCCTTGTCTGACGAGGAACTAGGCATGGCTCTCCGCTCCCTCATCGGGGAAGACCAGGGGTACCCTCCGGACACCTTTGTTCTGCTATACCGATGCCCCGACGGAGCAAAGGTTGCCGCCTCCATGCCTGTCTTTGATGGGTGTGGGCTTGTGCCGCCAACGCCCTCTGAGGCCCCGGTGGTGATAGCTCTAGTGATGACGTCCTCCGGAGACTCTGACGGGGAGGTGGAGCAGGACTCGGAGGCGACCCCAGAGGGGACCAAGGAGACCTCCCCTCTGCGCAAGACTGATCTCCTCCGCGCCTTGCCTGATGATGATGACGCCGGCGACCACCCGGCACTGGTCTCCCGGGGCGACGCTCCTTCCCTGGCACCGTCTGGTGCCGCTGCTGGCCGGTTGCTGCTTCTTCATCTGCTCCTGGAGCCCGTGTACCGGCGCCCCAGACCACGCGACCCTTGGGCTCCGCACTCCTGAAGAGGCCACGGGACTACGTCGCTGTGGACCAGTAAGCACCTCGCTCTGACTTTGTTCTTGCTCCCGCTTTCGTTGCCGCTTCCTGATGTTCTCCTCTTGCATTATCAGGCCGACACTGTCGGCGAAGAAGAAGAGAGGGGGACGGCCACATCCTCACGAGCCTAGCAGACTGGCCTGGCCGCACCCCTCTGGCGCAGAAAGGCGGTGAAGGCACCCACACTTCTGCCGCTCGATCATCCTCGCGAGGCCCAGTGGACCATTCATAGGAGAAGGAGATCTCCTCGGCCAAGCCAGCTCTGGAAGCGCCCATCCCCAGCTCGCCTGTTGATGCGGCCAAGGTTCAGGAGCCCCCAGCTCCTCTTCCTGCCATCATCAGTTCACAGGTCTTGGCAACGGTGCAGCCTCCTCCTCCGGAAAAACCGTTGGCTCGCGATCCTTCCGCTTCACCCGACGCCTTGGGGGAGGCCCTTTCCACAGTGGCACGGCTTCAGTGCGACCTTCAAGGCGCCGACCGCCGCCTGGTGGCGGGGCGCCTAGAGCTGATCTCGGGTTGGCTGCATTCCAATGCGTCTGTTAGGGCGGTGTTGGGCCAAGCCGTGGCAGCTCCCGAAGAGGACAAGCGGGCCGCCGGCCGAGCCGCGGCCACCCACGAGGTGGCCCTGAAGGATGCCGAATTCGCCAAGGGGCACTGCCGGTCGATGGAGGCCCAGCTGGAGACCATGCGCAACGAGCGCGCGGCCGAGGCTCGCAGTCATAAGGCGGAGGAGGAGAAGACGAAGACCCGAGAAGACGCTGTCACCGGTCATGACGCCAATTGGAGCAGCTGGCAAGGGCGCTGGCCGCAAAGCGCGATCGGCTGGAGAAGCTAGTACAGGTGGTGGAGGCAGAGAAGGCCCAACTGGAAGCCAAACCGAAGGTTCTGGTAGAGGATCGCACGGCTGCAAGTCCCTTGAGGAGAGATCCCGTGAGGCACTGCGGGCACTCTATGAGAAGGACTTGGAGAAGCCGCTGGCGACGGACGACGAAGGCCCCGCCCAGCTGCTTCCTTATCTTGTCGTGGCTAGAGGGTGTCATCGACGAGATCGGCCCCATGGTGGAGGGGGAAGCCCGCGCGCTTTCTTCTTCGGCTCTGACGCGCTTCTTCAGCCACCTGCATCTTCGCAACCCCGACGCCGACCTCGGTGAGCTGCTCGAGCCCGTGGAGGAGGAGCACCGCGCAGCTGCCGCCGCAGCCAATGAGGGCTAGGTGGAAGCCCTGTTGAAGAATTTCCTCGCCGTCGAGCCTGCACCTCCAACCAATGGCCCCGCCGATCCTGCAACCGAGGCCAACGACACGGCCGACGGTGACACTGCTGGTGCGAAGGCACTCCCTGATGACGGCGCCCAAGGCTGAAGGAAAGGCTTGTTGGTGAAGAACGACGCTCCTTCTCGTTTTACTTTCCTGTGAGCTTTCCTATGACATGAGACGTGCCTCGTGGAGGCGATAAAACTCTGCTTGACGTTTGGGGGACAATATGTTGTGTAATAATTTATTTAGGTTCCGCAACTTCCTTCCTGTTTGCTTGAAGTTCTACATTGGCAGGGCCCGACCCCGCGCATACTTCAGCCGCCGTTGGGCCGTTTGGATCACCAGGACCGATCAAGGGGTGAGGGGCTTCGTGGCCAGTTAGGCTCTTGAGTCGCGATGCTCAAGAGTCCTCCATGACGTGCAAATGGCCTGCGGGAAGGAGCCGCTAAAGTAGGCCTTAGTGTTCTACGTCGGCAGGGCCCGACCCCACGCATACCTCAGCCGCCGCTGGGCCATCTAGATCACCAGGACGGACCAAGGGGTGAGGGGCTACGTGGTCAGTTAGGCTCCTGAGTTGCGATACTCAGGAGTCCCCCTTGACGCTCAAACAGACCTTCATACCTGTCCTCGCCAAGGTCCCGCTCGGGAGTGGTGCGCGACGACCAGGTCCGAAAGACC
>NC_041392.1:421010838-421027854 GCF_002162155.2 Triticum dicoccoides | reverse complement strand
CGTGACTCTCCTGAGGGGAAAGCATTGCGGTTGGGCTGGACATTGAGCCGGGTGGCTCCCTGAGGTTGGTACGACCATGGGGCCGCCCTCAGTTGTTTATCACCAACGCGGAGCGTAGCACTTCCACACTTCCAAGGGCATAGCTGCTCCTTGACCGTGTCGACTGCCAGCGCGGAGCATGGTGCTTCCACTGGTGCATGGGTGAGGGCTCCCTCTGAGTGGAGCCCCCGGGGCGTGTACATCCTCGCCCTGACACGTGGCTTGCAAGGAAGGGCTAGATAAGGTGTGTCTGGGCACTCGTGACCCAGTGCGGGACTCACAGGGCCCTACCTCAAGGTGGGTTGTGCCTAGTCTTGGTTCTTGATAGCTTCAACGGTCGTGCGAGATGGTTAGGCAACCTGCATCAGACGAATTTCCTGAGGTGATCCCATGAGAAGGCCAGACACCAACGGCCCCAGGAGGTGACGTGAATGGGGTCGGCCCGCCAGACAGAGCTCAGTCGTTGGGTTTATCGATGCTGCAGGGAAGGACCCAAGCACAGACGCCGTGCCAAGCCTACTCATGCGAGGAATCCTATGGAAAGACAACCGGAGCGCGGCTCACGTGGCAACAAGGGCGGTCGCGGGTGGGGTATCGAAGTACCTGATAAGCAGGTGATAACCATAGAATGACTCAAGCAAAGGGGAGGGTCAGCTTAGATAGATGCAAGAACGATACATGCCACTGGGATAGACCCGAGCAGCCTGGGGATGATGCAGCCCGAGGGGCGCCCCCAGCAGGGTAAGCTAAATATGCAAAAGGATACATGTCGCAGGGACAGATCCGTGCGAATTGGGGATAATGCTGCCTAAGGGGCACCCTCAACTGAATGAACTAGAAAGAGTCACCTAATACCGTAGCCAGAGTGGTGTTGGAGTAGCTGAAGGTGTGCGCTAAAGGAGTCGTTCCTCATGAGCCGCTAGGGCCCTGAGTCTCAGGAGCCTCCAGGGGCTTGGGTGGTTCCTTGAGGGCCGTCGCCATCTCCGCCAGGACAGCATGATGTCTAGCCTCTTAAGCCGCTTGAATGCTCCGCAAGTGGCGCTAGAAGGTGACGGCCGTGTTCGGCAAGCCAAACGACATGTGAACGTAGCTGTGAGGTAGACCCTCGCACCGACCAACGCGCGAAGGCCAGAAGCGCACTTGAGATGTGGCCTTGTTCAGCCCTGGAATGTTAATGCAGACATGTAGCCCGCCGTCCTCGCCGTGATGGGGAGCTACGCTAGGTGGTGGGCGGCGGTCGCCACATATGGCCCTTGCCTCTTAAAGCTCCTGGGTCGCCTTGACAATGAACTCCTGAGCACCGGAAGCTCCTCGCCCAGTGCCCACCATAGGTAAATGTGCGGCGAAGCATGCCTCCACATGGTGCCCATGCACCTCTGTCGTGATGTTGGCTAGGTCTGAGGCCCTCCAGAAGAGAGCCCGTGTGCCTTGCCCGAGGAGGGCGCCCGGCGCGCCTTCCTATGTGTGGGAGGGAGGCACCCCAGCTACAGGCGCGGATCCTGAGGTGGTGCCGCTGGAGACACCGCTCTCCTGAGGCCCTGGGTGGAGTAGCTGCTTCTTCTTCTTCTTGGGGATGGCCTCAGTAGTGTACAGGGTTCCTTCTTTGTTGGGGTCTTCGACTGCTGCAACTTGGTAGGCACGCTCGAGGGAGCACACTGCATCTCCTTCTTCACAAGGGACCATGATGACTCCGTCGCTCCCTGGCATCTTGAGGACGTTGTAACCGTGGTGGGTCACTGCCATAAACTTGTCCAATGTTTGATATCCAAGGATGGCGTTGTACGACAGACGGATGTGGGCGACGTCGAACTCGTTGAGCTCGGTGCGATAGTTGCTACACTGGCTGAAGGTGACAGGGAGGCGGACCTGCCCTATCGAGGTGGTGGAGCCGTCGGTCACTCCTGAGAAAGGCTTGGTAGGCTGTAGATGACCCTATGGAACTTGGAGGCTATCGAATGTCTTGACGGATAGGACATTGAGCCCTATGTCGTCGTCGATGAGGGTCTTGGTGACTTCGACATTGCTGATGACGGGTGAACAAAGCATCGGAAGGACGCCGGCGGTCGCCGTGCACTTGAGCTGGTCCGTCGAGTTGAAGGTGATGGCACACTTGGACCACCTGAGCGGGCGCGTGGCTCGAGCCTGGGAAGGGCCGCGTTCACCTCAGGAGCAAACTGCTTGAAGATGCGCTGGGAAGCTGGGGCCTGAGCACCGCCCAATATGTAGGCGATAGCACGTGGCTCCTGGAAACCCCCAGCCCCCTCGTTCCGATGGTGGTCATCGTTCCTCCTTGGCCGTGGCGGCAACAGAGGGAGGCCAGCATTGCCCTGAGGGCGGTCCCCACGAGGCTGGTCCCTCCAGGCGCCCTCGCGAGAATGGTCCTGCCAGTGGTCCTCGAGAGGCCGATCACGCCACTCCTAATGGGGGTCGCGGTCATCCCAGCGTCCCCCATTTCGTCCTCCTCCTCGGTCGTAGCCCCGGCCATGGCGCTCAGGGCGCCGACCGAAGCATCCATCTCGAATGGCCCTAAGCTCTTGGCAGTCATTGGTGTTGTGGTTGTGTACGTTGTGGAAGGCGCAAAATGGATGGCTGCTCTTAGACGACTCGGGGTGGTCCCGGCCGTGCTTCGTGTTCGGCTCCGCCGCGAGAACGGCTACTCCCTTGCGCTTCACGTCCTTGGCCTTCGCTTTCTTCTCTTCTGGGTCGGCAGCAGGGAACTCGAGGAGGGAGAGGCGCCCCTCCTCAACTCTTGTGCACTTGGTCGCCATGTTAAACATATCCAATGCCGTGCGTAGCTCCTCATGGGTGGCGAGCTCCTCCTTTATCTTGATGTCGCGGATGCCATCAGAGAACGCTGAGATGATGGCCTCGTCCGTCACCTTGGAAATCTTGAGGCGAACGTTGTTGAAGCGCTGGATGTACTTCTGCAGGGTCTCTCCTAGCTGCTGTTTGATGCGGCGCAGGTCACCCGCGGCCGGTGGGCGGTCGCGAGTGCCCTGGAAGTTGGTGACAAAGCGGTCGCGCATCTCACCCCAAGAGGAGATTGACCCCGGGGGCAAGTTCAGGAGCCACGAGCGAGCACCATCCTTGAGAGCCGTGGGAAACCACATCGCCATGACTTCCTCATCGCCATTAGCCACCTCGATGCTCAGTTCGTAGAGCTGTAAGAACTCCGCAGGGTCGGGGGTGATGTCGTAGCGCGGGGGCAGGTCTGGCTTGAACTTGCCTGGCCAAATGATGCTACGCAGCTCTGGAGTGAAGGCACGGCAGCCTGCTGTGTCCATCAGGGCCCGCTGCGAGGGTGGAGCTTGATCTTGACGCCCACGCACCACTACCGCAGGCGGCACGCGGTCTTGACGTGGTGGCGTCGGGAGTGCAGGAGCGTCTTCTCGCGGTGAGGGAACTTCTTGGTAGCTTCCTTCTCCGCGTGCGGGTGCTCGGCGTGGCGGGTCGCGCCGAGGTGCCGCACGTCTTGGTGCCACGATGTCGTATTGGTGTGGAGGTGGCGGAGGCGCTCCGTGAACTACATCGCCTGCAGCTGGGGGGGAGAGGCATCGGGAGAGATGGTACGGGGGAGCCCCCAGCGGTGCTAACGAGCTCTGCGATGCGGTCCAGCCAGTCCTCGTAGAGGTCGTCGACCGGGCAGTAGCGCAAGAGCTCGCGTGCCATGAGCAGCACGACCTACGCGTCCGTCGGTGCGCGACGAGCGTGGGATGATGAGCCGGCTGGAGTCAGCGACGGGGTGGCGGTGCGGCCGTCCCGCCGCACAGAGGGGTGCAACAATGATGCTTGCTACTTGTTTCCCACTGGGCCGATGGCGGCGTTGGTGGCGGGTGATGGAGAACGGCCGGGAGGCCCGCCAACAGGAGCTTTCTGAACGACATGAGCAGCCAGGGTGGCCCGATGCTTGGCGCGGGCTCGGTGTGCTTCCTCCATGGACGTGGCGGAGCAGTGGAGCGTGGATCGATGGAGGAAAAGCTTCAGCGCACCACTACCAGGCGCGCCAAATGTCAGATTATGGGTTCGGACAAAACCCTTGAGGTTCGAACTCTGGGGTGAGCACGAAGATCTCTCTCCCCCTATCTCACACTCTCACCACGATCTCAAGGCCTAGCACGCCGAACCCATGGAACAAGGGACCCAAGAGTTTATACTAGTTCGGGCCACCAATGTGGTGTAATACCGTACTCCAGTGTGGTGTGGTGGATTGCCTTGTAGGCTGGTGATGAACAAGTATAAGGGAAGATCAACCTCCTGAGGAGAGGCGTTCTCGAGCTCAATGAGCTTGTGTGGTTGCCTTGGTGGAATGGATCCATTCCAAGATGAGTTCTCCTTCCTATGGTGGTGGGTAGTCCTATTTACAGAGGCCCCGGTCCTCATCCCAAATGTTTAGACGAGAAGGGATCCCACAATGACCAATTTGAAGGGGGACAACTAGTACAAGCTATCCTCACAAAAGGTAGTCTTCGCCTGCCAAGGGCTCTGGTGATGACGCCATCATGGGCTCCGCGGTGACCTCCGTCCTGCCATCCTGCTGGTCTTGGTCTCGTTGCACCGATATGGAAACCTTTGCCTGATGTCTTGATGTCTACTACACAACTTTCTTCTTGTAGACGTTGTTGGGCCTCCAAGTGCAGAGGTTTGTAGGACAGTAGCAAATTTCCCTCAAGTGGATGACCTAAGGTTTATCAATCCGTAGGAGGCGTAGGATGAAGATGGTCTCTCTCAAGCAACCCTGCAACCAAATAACAAAGAGTCTCTTGTGTCCCCGACACACCCAATACAATGGTAAATTGTATAGGTGCACTAGTTCGGCGAAGAGATGGTGATACAAGTGCAATATGGATGGTAGATAATAGTTTTTGTAATCTGAAATAATAAAAACAGCAAGGTAGCAAGTGATAAAAGTGAGCGTAAGAGGTATTGCAATGCATTGAAACAAGACCTAGGGTTCATACTTTCGGGTATGATTATACGATATGCATCACACAATCAACCAAAACACTAATGTCACCTAGATACTCCAATGTCACCTCAAGTATCCGTGGGTATGATTATATGATATGCATCACACAATCTCAGATTCATCTATTCAACCAACACAAAGGACCTCAAAGAGTTCCCCAAAGATCTACCGGAGAATCACGACGAAAACGTGTGCCAACCCCTATGCATACGTTCATGAACCTGCAAGTTGGTCACCTTAACATACATCAAGTGGCACGCGGTATCCCATTGTCACCACAGATATCCACGGCAAGACATACATCAAGTGTTCTCAAATCTTTAAAGACTCAATCCGATAAGATTACTTCAAAGGGGAAACTCAATTCATTACAAGAGAGAAGAGGGGGAGGAGAAACATAAGATCCAACTATAATAGTAAAGCTCGCGATACATCAAGATCGTATCATCTCAAGAACACGAGAGAGAGAGATCAAACACATAGTTACTAGTACATACCCTCAGCCCCGAGGGAGAACTACTCCCTCCTCGTCATGGAGAGCACCGGGATGATGAAGATGGCCACCGGTGAGGTTCCCCCCCTCCGGCAGGGTGCCGGAACAGGGTCCCGATTGGTTTTTGGTGGCTACGGAGGCTTCTGGCGGCGGAACTCCCGATCTATGTTGCGTTCTGGAAGTTTTAGGTCACATAGGTATATATGGGTGGAAGAAGCACGTCAGGGGAGCCACGGGGGCCCCACGAGGCAGGGGGCGCGCCCTATGGTGGTGGGCGCCCCCCCCCCCCCCTCGTGGGCAGCTCCCGTATCTTCTGACATGGGGTCCAAGTCCATCAGGTGTGTTTCCTTCCAAAAATAACTTCTCCAGTTGATTTCGTTCCGTTTCGACTCCGTCTGATGTTCCTTTTCTTCAAAACACTGAAATAGGCATGAAATAGCAAATCTGGGCTAGGCCTCCGGTTAATAGGTTAGTCCCAAAAATAATATAAAAGTGGATAATAAAGCCCAATATTGCCCAAAACAGTAGATAATATAGCATGGAGCAATCAAAAATTATAGATACGTTGGAGACGTATCAAGCATCCCCAAGCATAATTCCTGCTCGTCCTCGAGTAGGTAAATGATAAAAAAGAATTTTTGATGTGGATTGCTAGTTGGCATAATTTCAATGTAATTCTTCTTACTTGTGGTATGAATATTCAGATCCATAAGATTCAAAACAAAAGTTTAGTATTGACATAAAAATAATAATACTTCAAGCATACTAACAAAGCAATCATGTCCTCTCAAAATAACATGGCCAAAGAGAGCTATTCCTGCAAAATCATATAGTCTGGCTATGCTCCATCTTCACCATACAAAATATTTAAATCATGCACAACCCCGATGACAAGCCAAGCAATTGTTTCATACTTTTGATGTTCTCAAACTTTTTCAATCTTCACGCAATATATGAGCGTGAGCCATGGACATAGCACTATAGGTGGAATAGAATGGTGGTTGTGGAGAAGACAAAAAGGGAGAAGATAGTCTCACATCAACTAGGCGTATTAACGGGCTCTGGAGATGCCCATCAATAGATATCAATGTGAGTGAGTAGGGATTGCCATGCAACGGATGCACTAGAGCTGTAAATGTATGAAAGCTCAACAAAAGAAACTAGTGGGTGTGCATCCAACTTGCTTGCTCACGAAGACCTAGGGCAATTTGAGGAAGCCCATCATTGGAATGTACAAGCCAAGTTCTATAATGTAAAATTCCCACTAGTATATGGAAGTGACAACATATGAGACTCTCTATATGAAGAATGTCGTGCTACTTTGAAGCACAACATATGAGACTCGCTATATCATGGTGCTACTTTGAAGCACAAGTGTGGAAAAAAGGATAGTAGCATTGCCCCTTTTTATTTATTTTCTTTTTTATTTGGCCTTTCCTTTTTTTGGCCTTTCTTTTTTTCTTTTTTTGGCCTTTCCCTTTTTTTGGCCTTTCTCTTTTTTTGGGGACAATGCTCTATTGAATGGTGATCATCACACTTCTATTTATTTACAACTCAAGAATTACAACTCGATACTAGAACAAAGTATGACTCTATATGAATGCCTCCGGCGGTGTACCGAGATATGCAATGAATCAAGAGTGACAAGTAAAAATTATGAGTGGTGGCTTTGCCACAAATACTATGTCAACTACATGATCATGCTAAGCAATATGACAATGATGAATGTGTCATGATAAAATGGATGGTGGAAAGTTGCATGGCAATATATCTCGGAATGGCTATGGAAATGCCATAATAGGTAGGTATGGTGGCTGTTTTGAGGAAGATATAAGGAGGTTTATGTGTGAAAGAGCGTATCATATCACGGGGTTTGGATGCACCGGCGAAGTTTGCACCAACTCTCAATGTGAGAAAGGGCAATGCACAATACCGTAGAGGCTAGTAAAGGTGGAAGGGTGAGAGTGCGTATAATCCATGGACTCAACATTAGTCATAAAGAACTCACATACTTATTGCAAAAATCTATTAGTCATCGAAACAAAGTACTACGTGCATGCTCCTAGGGGGATAGATTGGTAGGAAAAGACCATCGCTCGTCCCCGACCGCCACACATAAGGAAGACAATCAATAAACAAATCATGCTCCGACTTCGTTACATAACAGTTCACCATACATGCATGCTACGGGAATCACAAACTATAACACAAGTATTTCTCAAATTCATAACCAGTCAACTAGCATGACTCTAATATCACCATCCTCATATCTCAAAACAATTATCAAGCATCAAACTTCTGATAGTATTCAACACAGTCATAAGAAAGTTTTATTATTAATCTTGTATACGTAGCATATTAGGATTTTAAGCAAATTACTATGCTATTTAAGACTCTCAAAATAATATAAGTGAATCATGAGATTTCATATATTTCTTCAAAATAAAACTACCACCATGCTCTAAAAGATATAAGTGAAGCACCAGAGCAACAACAAACTACTCCGAAAGATATAAGTGAAGATCAATGAGTAGTTGAATAATTATGCAACTATGTGAAGACTCTCTAACATTTAATAATTTCAGATCTTGGTATTCTATTCAAACAGCAAGCAAAGAAAAATAACATGACATTCTAAGAATGGCAAACATCATGTGAAGAAGCAAAACTTAGGATCAACCGATACTAACCGATAGTTGTTGAAGAAGGAAGGTGGGATGCCAACCGGGGCATGCCAAAGCTTAGATTCTTGAGACTTCTTGGAATATTATCTTGGGATGCCTTGGGCATCCCCAAGCTTGAGCTTTTGTGTCTCCTTAATTCCTCTCATATCACGGTCTCCCTAAATCTCAAAAGCTTCATCCACACAAAACTCAACAAGGACTCGTGAGATAAGTTAGTATAAACCATTGCCAAAACCTTATCATACTCTACTGTAGCAAATCACTAAAATTATTATTCAACATTGCATACTAAATGCCTCTGCATATTTAATAGTCCTATCCTCAAATAGAATCATTAAAGATGCAAACATATGCAAACAATGCAATCATAACAGCAATCTTCCTAAACAGGACAGTCTGTAAAGAATGCAGCAACATCCATACTTCCCTAGCTCCAAAAATTATGAAAGAAAATTCCCACTGTAGTAAATTTATCAGATCTTAATATGTACAAGGTTTCAACATTTTATCACATTCTGAATTTCCTAGGGAATTATTGCAACAGCGGTAAACTTTCTGTTTTCAAACAGCAACACGAAGACTTGTAACATAGGCATAGTAAAGACTATTAATGCCACTTTTATTGAAATAAAAGATTCAAAACATTGTCCTAAATAACATCAAGCAAATCCTAACAAAATAAATTGACGCTCCAAGCAAAACACATATCATGTGGTAAATAAAAATATAGCTCCAAGTAAAGTTACCGATTAACGAAGACGAAAGAGGGGATGCCTTCCGGGGCATCCCCAAGCTTAGGCTCTTGGCTATCCTTGAATATTACCTTGGGGTGCCTCGGGAATCCCCAAGATTAGGCTCTTGCCACTCCTTATTCCATAGTCCATCGAATCCTTACCCAAAACTTGAAAACTTCACAACACAAAACTTAACAGAAAACTCGTAAGCTCCGTTAGTATAAGAAAATAAATCACCACTTCAAGGTACTGTAATGAACTCATTATTTATTTATATTGGTGTTAAACCAACTGTATTCCAACTTCTCTATGGTTTATAAACTATTTTACTAGCCATAGATTCATCAAAATAAGCAAACAACACATCGAAAACAGAATCTGTCAAAAACAGAACAGTCTGTAGTAATCTGGATCAAACGTATACTTCTGGAACTCATAAAATTCTAAAATAAATTTCTGGACCTGAGGAATTTATCTATTAATCATCTTCAAAAATAATTAACTAAATATCACTCTCCAATAAAAAATGGCAGCAATTCTCGTGAGCGCTAAAGTTTCTGTTTTTGACAGCATGATCAACAAGACTTCCCCCAAGTCTTCCCAAAGGTTCTACTTGGCACAAACACTAATTAAAGACATAAAACCACATATAAACAGAGGCTAGATGAATTATTTATTACTAAACAGGAACAAAAAGCAAGGAACAAAAATAAAGTTGGGTTGCCTCCCAACAAGCGCTATCGTTTAATGCCCCTAGCTAGGCATGATGATTTCAATGATGCTCACAGAAAGGATAAGAATTGTAACATAAAGAGAGCATCATGAAGAATATGACTAGCACCTTTAAGTCTAACATACTTCCTATGCATAGGGATTTTGTGAGCAAACAACTTGTGGGAACAATAATCAACTAGCATAGGAGGGTAAAACAAGCATAACTTCAAAACTTTAAGCACATAGAGAGGAAACTTGATATTATTGCAATTCCTACAAGCATATATTCCTCCCTCATAATAATTTTCAGTAGCATCATGAATGAATTCAACAATATAACCATCACCTAAAGCATTCTTTTCATGATCTACAAGCATACAATTTTTATTACTCTCCACATAAGCAAAATTCTTCGCATTCGGAATAGTGGGAGTATCATAAGAGACTTGAATACTATAAATTGTTTCCAAATTAAAAGAGTAATGCTCAGAGAAGGGGTAATCATAATCATGGTAAGTTTTATAAATATAATCACTACTTTTTATAGCATATGTATCATCACAATAATTATCATAAGTAGGAGGCATGCTATCATCATTATAAACTTGCATATCAAAAGTTGGGAGACTAAAAATATCATCATTATTAAACATAGCATCCCCAAGCTTGGGACAAACATTAATTGCAGCAAATATATTCTCAAATATGTCATCCTTATCAAACATAGCTTCCCCAAGCTTGGGCCTTTTCGTATCATAAGCATAATCACTCTCATCATTAATAGTATGGATAGCACCAATAGTATAGCAAACATTATTATCATATTCTTCCAAGCAAGTACCAAAAAGATTTTCAAGATCATAAGAAGTATCATTATCTTCCCAATCATAATCATCACAACAAGCAATAGGCATAACAAGATCATCATAAAGTGTATCATCTTCATTTTCATGAGGCACAGCAATAATAGGAGCAACTTTATTTGGGAGAGATACCTTTTTACCTCTCTTCCTTTTTCTTTTCTTCCTCTTCACCACATCATGTGGGGGTTCAATCCTCTTTTTGGAGCTCCTTATTAATGAGATTGGTTGAATAAAAGGCTCCTCCTCGTTACCTGATTCATCATAAGAAATAATAGGAGGATATTGGGAAGTCTCTTCCCTTTCATTAGTATTCTCTTCATCCTCTATTTGTTTTCTTTTCTTTATGTAATTGGCAATATAAGGATTTTCAATGCAATTCACCGCACAATACATATAAACCTTCTCTAGATCAATATCGAGGAATTTTTCAAGGTTATATTCTGGAATATGCTTAGTTTGACGTTTCAATTCTTCATAACCCAAAATCAAACTTAGTTCATTATAATGCGCAAGGGAAATCAAGTCATCACAATTTTTGGACACGATTCGGTCATGAAACAGTTTGCATTTGATATTTAAATGACCATGTTCATTACAAAGTTCACAAGTACGGTAAAGATATTTTAAATTTTCAGCACTTTCATGAAGACTTTCTTGCAACAATTTAGTTTCTAAACACTTATGCCTCTTGCAATATCTATCTTCCCTATTTGGTGTGTACTTGCAAACCCAATCTACTCCATAAAAATTGACTTGTTTATAGGAGGCATTTTCATCATAACTAGTGCAATCATCATTAGCATCATGGATATTCAAAGAACTCGTACTAACAAAATTGCAATCATGCTCATCATTCAAAGATTTAGTACCAAACATTTTATGGATTTCTTCTTCTAGCACTTGAGCACAATTATCCTTTCCATCATACTCACGAAAGATATTAAAAAGGTGAAGCGTATGAGACAAACTTAATTCCATTTTTTTGTAATTTTCTTTTATAAACTAAACTAGTAATAAAACAAGAAACTAAAAGACTCGATTGCAAGATCTAAAGATATACCTTCAAGCGCTAACCTCCCCGGAAACGGCGCCAGAAAAGAGCTTGATGTCTACTACACAACCTTCTTCTTGTAGACGTTGTTGGGCCTCCAAGTGCAGAGGTTTGTAGGACAGTAGCAAATTTCCCTCAAGTGGATGACCTAAGGTTTATCAATCTGTAGGAGGCGTAGGATGAAGATGGTCTCTCTCAAGCAACCCTGCAACCAAATAACAAAGAGTCTCTTGTGTCCCCAACACACCCAATACAATGGTAAATTGTATAGGTGCACTAGTTCGGCGAAGAGATGGTGATACAAGTGCAATATGGATGGTAGATAATAGTTTTTGTAATCTGAAATAATAAAAACAACAAGGTAGCAAGTGATAAAAGTGAGCGTAAACGGTATTGCAATGCGTTGAAACAAGGCCTAGGGTTCATACTTTCGGTAGTGTAAGTTCCCTCAACAATACTAACATAATTGGATCACATAACTATCCCTCAAAATGCAACAAAGAGTCACTCCAAAGTCACTAATAGCGGAGAACAAACGAAGAGATTATGGTAGGGTACGAAACCACCTCAAAGTTATTCTTTCCGATCAATCCGGTGGGCTATTCCTATAAGTGTCACAAACAGCCCTAGAGTTCGTACTAGAATAACACCTTAAGACACAAATCAACCAAAACGCTAATGTCACCTAGATACTCCAATGTCACCTCAAGTATCCGTGGGTATGATTATACGATATGCATCACACAATCTCAGATTTATCTATTCAACCAACACAAAGGACCTCAAAGAGTGCCCCAATGATCTACCGGAGAATCACGACGAAAACGTGTGCCAACCCCTATGCATAGGTTCATGAACCCGCAAGTTGGTCACCTTAACATACATCAAGTGGCACGCGGTATCCCATTGTCACCACAGATATCCACGGCAAGACATACATCAAGTGTTCTCAAATCTTTAAAGACTCAATCCGATAAGATTACTTCAAAGGGGAAACTCAATTCATTACAAGAGAGAAGAGGGGAGGAGAAACATAAGATCCAACTATAATAGCAAATCTCACGATACATCAAGATAGTATCATCTCAAGAACACGAGAGAGAGAGAGATCAAACACATGGCTACTGGTACATACCCTCAGCCCCGAGGGAGAACTACTCCCTCCTCGTCATGGAGAGCACCAGGATGATGAAGATGGCCACCGGTGAGGGTTCCCCCCTCCGGCAGGGTGCGGGAACAGGGTCCCGATTGGTTTTTGGTGGCTACAGAGGCTTCTGGTGGCGGAACTCCCGATCTATGTTGCATTCTGGATGTTTTAGGTCACGTAGGTATATATGGGTGGAAGAAGCACGTCAGGGGAGACACGGGGGCCCCACGAGGCAGGGGGCGCGCCCTAGGGGGGTGGGCGCGCCCCCACCCTCGTGGGCAGCTTCCATATCTTCTGACGTGGGGTCCAAGTCCATCAGATGTCTTTCCTTCCAAAAATAACTTCTCGAATTGATTTCGTTCCTTTTCGACTCCATCTGATGTTCCTTTTCTTCAAAACACTGAAATAGGCATAAAACAGCAAATCTGTGCTGGGCCTCCGGTTAATAGGTTAGTCCCAAAAATAATATAAAAGTGGATAATAAAGCCCAATATTGCCTAAAACAGTAGATAATATAGCATGGAGCAATCAAAAATTATAGATACGTTGGACATGTATCATGCCTCAGGACTCCTCGACCGCGCTTGCCCATTTAGCACCAAAGAGGCAACAAGTACTCTGCACTCGCTGGCTCCCGCCTGGTCTTGGTCGTCATGGCTCATGTCATGCGAACCTCACGAGGTGCTCCTTGCATAGATCTCTCCGCTCCTCGTGAGCCAGCCTTGTGAGGCTGCCCCTGAGGAGGTCTTGTGTCATCAACCTCGTGAGGCTTGACCCCTCGCGAGGGTACTTGAGTGTTTGCTGATGAAGGTGGGCTGTACCAGGCCGCTGGATGAGCCACGGCCTGGGCCACAGGCAGGCAAGTCTGGGGACCCCGTTCCCAGAACGCTGACAAGGTGAACGACCACAGAGGGGTTCTTCATCATCACCCTTGCTCCTCCGATGATGCGTGGGTTGTTTACCATAGACCTCAGGGTCCGTAGGTAGTAGCTAGATGGCTTATTCTCTCTTTTTGATCTTCAATACAATATTCTCCTCGATGTTCTTGGAGATCTACTCGATGTAACCCTTTTCTACGTTGTGTTTGTTGGGATCCGATGAATTGTGAGTTTATGATCAGATCTATCTATGAATATTATTTGAGTATTTGTTGAACTCTTATATGCATGATTGTCATAGCCTTGTATTTCTTCTCTCAAACTTTGGTTTGGTTTGGCCAACTAGATTGATTTTTCTTGCCATGGGAAGAGGTGCTTTGTGATGGGTTCGATCTTGCGGTGCTCAATCTCAGTGACAGAAGGAGACATGACATGCATGTATCGTTGCCATTAAGGATAAAAAGGTGGGGTCTATTCCTATGTGAATAGATCTTGTCTACATCATGTCATCGTTCTTATTGCATTACTCCATTTCTTCATGAACTTAATACACTAGATGCATGCTGGATAGAGGTCGACGTGTGGAATAATAGCAGCAGATGCAGGCAGGAGTCGGTCTACTAATCTTGGATGTGCTGCCTATATACATGATCATTGCCTTGGATATCGTCATAATTATTTGCTTTTCTATCTATTGCCCAACAGTAGTTTGTTTAGGCACTGTATGTTAATTTCTCAAGAGAAGCCTCTAGTGAAATGTACGATCCCCGGGTCAATTTTCTATCATATTGCTTTAGATCTATTAATCCAAAAATCCAAAAATACATTGTTGCATGTTTTATTTATTTATTTTATTTTCTGTTTTTGTTTGATCTATTCAACCAATCTCATACAATTTAATCTATCTTAATACCGAGGAGGGATTGACAACCCCTCTTACGTATTGGGTTGCAAGTTTTTGTTATTTGTGTGAAGGTACTACTTACATAGTTTGGTGGATCCTCCTACTGGATTGATATCTTGGTTTCATAATTGAGGGAAATACTTACCATTATTTTATTGCATCATCCTCTCATCTTTGGAGAAATAATCAACGCAGATACAAGCAATCACGCTCATGTATTCTCTGGGGGTTGAAAGATCTGAAGCGCATTAAAAAGTATGAACTAGTTGCTCGGCTTGTCATCGGGGTTGTGCATGATAAATACTTTGTGTTAAGAAGATAGATCATGACAAGGCTATAGGATTTTTTAGGGATAACGTTCTTTATCATTGATATTTGAAAGACATGCTTTTTTGTTGGGATGCCTGAGTATTGATGTCTTCATATCAAATTATAGACTATTGTTTTGAATCACTCGTGTCTTAATGTTCATGCCGTGATTAGATTATATGATCAAGATTATGCTAGGTAGTATTCCATATCAAAATTTATCTTTTTTTCATTTACCTACTTGAGGACGAGCAGGAATTAAGCTTGGGAATGCTGATACGTCTCCATCGTATCTATAATTTCTGATTGTTTCATGCCAATATTCTACAACTTTCATATACTTTTGGCAACATTTTATGTTATTTTTGGGACTAACATATTGATCTAGTCCCCAGTGTTAGTTCCTGTTTGTCGCATGTTTTTTTTGCAGAATATCCATATCAAACAAAGTTGAAACATGATAAAAATTTATGGATATTTATTTTCAAATATATGTGATTTTGGGGAAAAAGAATCAACATGAGACGATGCCCGAGGGGGCACAAGCTCAAACGGGCGCGCCATGAAGGCTTGTGGGTCCCCTGTAAGGCAGTTGGTGCCCTTCCTTAGCTGCTAGAAAGCTAATATCCGAATAAAATCATGTTAAAATTTCAACCCAATCGGAGTTACGAATCTTCGGGAATTTAAGAAATGGTGAAAGGCCAGAAAACAGGAACGTGAAACAGAAGAGAAGAGAAGAGAGAGAGAGAGAGAGAGAGAGAGAGAGAGAGAGAGAGAGATTGAGAGAGAGAGGGAGAGAGAGATAGAGAGATCCAATCTCGGAGGTGCTCCTGCCCCTCCGTCACCATGGAGGCCATGGAACAGAGGGGAAACCCTCCTCCCATCTAGGGGGAGGCCAAGGAAGAAGAAGGAGGGGGGGATCTCTCCCCCTCTCTCCCGGTGGGTAGTGGGGCCCACGGGTGGCCTCTCCACCGCCTATCAGCTCTATAAATACTCTAAAATCCCAAAAACCCTAGGGGAGTCGAGAGATCAGAGTTTCCACTGCCGCAAGTTCCAGATCCACGAGGTCCAATCTAGAGGCCTTTTCCGGCACTTCGCCGGAGAGGTCTGTCGGATTATGGGTTTCAGCAAAATCCTTGTGGTTTGAACTCTGGGGTGCACACGAAGATCTCTCTCCCCCTAGCTCACACTCTCACCACGACCTCATGGCCTAGCACGCAGGACCCACGGAACAAGGGACACAAGAGCTTATACTGGTTCGGGCCACCGATGTGGTGTAATACCCTACTCCAGTGTGGTGTGGTGGATTGTCTTGTAGGCTGGGGATGAACAAGTACAAGGGACTAACAACCTCCTGAGGAGAGGCGTTCTCGAGCTCGATGAGCTTGTGTGGTTGCCTTGGTGGAATGGATCCAGTCCAAGATAAGTTCTCCTTCCTATGGTGGTGGCTAGTCCTATTTATAGAGGCCCCGATCCTCTTCCCAAATGTTCAGGCGAGAAGGGATCCCACAACGGCCACTTTCAAGGGGGACAACTAGTACGAGCTATCCTCACAAAAGGTGGTCTTCGCCTGCCAAGGGCTCTGGTGATGATGCTGTCTGGGGCTCCGCGGTGACCTCCGTCTTGCCGTCCTGCTGGTCTTGGTCTTGTTGCACCGATATGGAAACCTTTGCCTAATGCCTCGAGACTCCTCACCTGCGCTTGCCCCTTTAGCACCAAAGAGGCAACAAGTACTCTGCGCCCGCTGGCGACCACCTGGCCTTGGTCGTCATGGCTCACGTCAGGCGAACCTCGCGAGGTGCTCCTTGCATAGATCTCTCCGCTCCTCGTGAGCCAGTCTAGTGAGGCTGCCCCTGAGGAGGTCTTGTGTCGTCCGCCTCGCGAGGCTTGGCCCCTCATGAGGGTCTTGAGTGTTTGCTGATGAAGGTGGGCCGTACCAAGCCGCTGCATGAGCCACGCCCAGGGCCGCAGGCAGGCATGTCTGGGGACTCCCATTCCCAGAATGCCGACAGTATCCCCCGGGCCCAAGGCGCGCTCGGACTTGGCTTTGAGGCAAAGCCAAGGAGGCAAGTGCGGAGCGCCACGGGCCCCAACCACCTGCGGCCTTGATTGACGGGTGGCGATTGACAGGATGTTGGTGTCTCCGCTTCCCCACGCTACCTCGACAACCGCCCGACTGACAAAAGGCTGGCGCGCACCATGCTGCATTCATTGCTCCCCTTCTTGCTCCAGAT
>NC_041392.1:420981686-421010529 GCF_002162155.2 Triticum dicoccoides | reverse complement strand
TCCCAAGCCTCCAGATTTGCATCAATCCTCCTCCAAGTCCGCCATCGATGGCGCCCAGCAAAGCGAAGGCCACCCTTCCGCCCTCCTGGTATGAGCCGTCCCTGAGCGCGGCTAGCGTCTCAGAGAAGAACCTTGCCGCCACGCTCCTGATGATGGTGGAGGGCAGCGACAAGAAGAGGAAGACCGCGCTCCGGGTTGTCTCCGCCGAGCCGGAGGCATCAGGCAACACCTTTTATTCCTTCTTCATGAGCAGCATTGTCGCGGTGTTGGTTCCCCCCTTCTCTGATTTCTTTTACTCCGTCCTTAGCCATTACAAGCTGCATGCCCTCCATCTTCATCCCAACTATGTCCTCCTTCTATCGATCTTTGCCTTCTACTATGAGGCATGTGTCGGGGTGATGCTGTCCGTGGCGCTGTTGCGCCACTTCTTCTATCTCTGGATCAAGGACGGCCATTGCTCGGGGTGCGCCAACTAGGGCAGCAAGTGTGTCCTGATGGACGCCAAGTGCTCCCACCCCCGCTAGTGCTGCCGATGGGGATGCCCACGTCTCACGACGGGTGGTTCTGCGTGAAGTTCACCAACCCCTGGGCGGAGCATGTGTTGGAGAAGATAACTACCAATCTGAAGCCTGACGACCCAATGCGGCGAAGCTGATGGGGGCCATGATCGTCAAGGAATTCCTGTCACAGCGCGTGGCTCCTCTTGAGGCGCGCTCACGCCCCTTGTGGAAGGTCAGTGACAAGGATGACGACCTCCGCCTGCATCCGGAGGCCTTGTCTAACGAGGAACTAGGCACGACTCTCCGCTCCCTCGTCGGGGATGACCAGCGGTACCCTCCGGACACCTTTGTTCCTCTATACAGATGCCCCGACGGAGCAAAGGTTGCCGCCGCCATGCCTCTCTTTGATGGGTGTGGGCTCGTGCCGCCGATGCCCTCTAAGGCCCCGGTGGTGACGACTCTGGTGATGATGTCCTCCGACGACTCTGACGGGGAGGTGGAGCAGGACTCGGAGGCGACCCCGGAGGGCACCGAGGAGACCTCCCCTCCGTGCAAGGCCGATCTCCTCCGCGCCCTTCCTGACGATGACGACGCCGGCGACCACCCGGTGAGGGAGGTCCTTGTTGGGGAACATAGCAGAATTTTAAAATTTTCTACGAAACATCCCACGATGTCGCCGAATCAAGATAAGACTAGTAACGGCAAGTAAATTGACAAAATCAACGCCCACAACAACTTGTGTTCTACTCGTGCATAGAAACTACGCATAGACCTAGCTCATGATGCCACTGTTGGGGAACGTAGCAGAATTTTAAATTTTTCTACGCAACACCAAGATCAATCTATGGAGTCATCTAGCAACAAGGGAGAGGGGGGGTGCATCTACATACCCTTGTAGATTGCGAGCGGAAGCGTTCAAGAGAACGGGGTTGATGGAGTCGTACTCGTCGTGATCCAAATCACCGATGACCGAGCGCCGAACGGACGGTACCTCCGCGTTCAACACATGTACGGTTGGGGAAGACGTCCCCTCCTTCTTGATCCAGCAAGGGGAAGGAGAGGTTGATGGAGATCCAGCAGCACGACGGCGTGGTGGTGGAAGCAGCGGTGATCTCGGCAGGGCTTCGCCAAGCTCCAACGAGAGGGAGAGGTGTTACGAGGGGAGAGGGAGGCACCAGGGACTTGGGTTGCAGCTGCCCTCCCTCCCCTCCACTATATATAGGGCCCCTAGGGGGGGCACCGGCCCTAGGAGATCCCATCTCCAAGGTGGGGCGGCGGCCAAGGGGGGCCTTGCCCCCCAAGTCAGGTGGGGCGCCCCCCCGCCCCTAGGGTTTCCAACCCTAGGCGCAGGGGGAGGCCCATGGGGGCGCACCAGCCCACTAGGGGCTGGTTCCCCTCCCACTCCAGCCCATGGGGCCCTCCAAGATTGGTGGCCCCACCCGGTGGACCCCCGGGACCCTTCCGGTGGTCTCGGTACAATATCGGTGACCCCCGAAACTTTCCCGGTGGCCGAAACTAGACTTCCTATATACAATTCTTCACCTTCGGACCATTCTGGAACTCCTCGTGACGTCCGGGATCTCATCTGGGACTCCGAACAACTTTCGGGTTACCGCATACTAATATCTCTACAACCCTAGCGTCACCGAACCTTAAGTGTGTAGACCCTACGGGTTCGGGAGACACGCAGACATGACCGAGACGACTCTCCAGTCAATAACCAACAGCGAGATCTGGATACCCATGTTGGCTCCCACATGCTCCTTTATGATCTCATCGGATGAACCATGATGTCGAGGATCCAAGTAATCCCCTATACAATTCCCTTTGTCAATCGGTACGTTACTTGCCGAGATTCGATCGTCGGTATCCCAATACCTCGCTCAATCTCGTTACCGGCAAGTCACTTTACTAGTACCGTAATGCATGATCCCGTGACCAAACACTTGGTCACATTGAGCTCATTATGATGATGCATTACCAAGTGGGCCCAGAGATACCTCTCCGTCATACGGAGTGACAAATCCCAGTCTCGATCCGTGTCAACCCAACAAATACTTTCGGGGATACCTATAGTATACCTTTATAGTCACCCAGTTACGTTGTGACGTTTGGTACACCCAAAGCACTCTTACGGCATCCGGGAGTTACACGATCTCATGGTCTAAGGAAATGATACTTGACATTGGAAAAGATCTAGCAAACGAACTACACGATCTTGTGCTATGCTTAGGATTCGGTCTTGTCCATCACATCACTCTCCTAATGATGTGATCCCGTTATCAATGACATCCAATGTCCATAGTCAGGAAACCATCACTATCTGTTGATCAACGAGCTAGTTAACTAGAGGCTCACTAGGGACATGTTATGGTCTATGTATTCACACATGTATTATGATTTCTGGATAACACAATTATAGCATGAATAATAGACAATTATCATGAACAAGGAAATATAATAATAATCATTTTATTATTGCCTCTAGGGCATATTTCCAACAGTCTCCCACTTGCACTAGAGTCAATAATCTAGTTACATTGTGATGAATCGAACACCCATAGAGTCCTGGTGTTGATCATGTTTTGCTCGCAGAAGAGGTTTAGTCAACGGATCTGCGTCATTCAGATCCATATGTACTTTGCAAATATCTATGTCTCCATCTTGAACATTTTCACGAATGGAGTTGAAGCGACGCTTGATGTGCCTGGTCTTCTTGTGAAACCTAGGCTCCTTGGCAAGGGCAATAGCTCCAGTGTTGTCACAGAAGAGAGTTATCAGCCCCGACGCATTGGGTATGACTCCTAGGTCGGTGATGAACTCCATCCAGATTGCTTCATGCGCTGCCTCCGAGGCTGCCATGTACTCCGCTTCACATGTAGATCCCGCCACGACGCTTTGCTTGCAACTACACCAGCTTACTGCCCCACCATTCAAAATATACACGTATCCGGTTTGTGACTTAGAGTCATCCAGATCTGTGTCGAAGCTAGCGTCGACATAACCCTTTACAACGAGCTCCTCGTCACCTCCATATACGAGAAACATATCCTTAGTCCTTTTCAGGTACTTGAGGATGTTCTTGACCGCTGTCCAGTGTTCCATGCAGGGATTACTTTGATACCTTCCTACCAAACTTACATCAAGGTTTACGTCAGGTCTGGTATAGAGCATGGCATACATGATAGACCATATGGCTGAGGCATAGGGGACGACACTCATCTTTTCTCTATCTTCTGCCGTGGTCGGACATTGAGCTGAGCTCAATTTCACACCTTGCAACACAGGCAAGAACCCCTTCTTGGACTGATCCATATTGAACTTCTTCAATATCTTATCAAGGTATGTGCTTTGTGAAAGACCTATGAGGCGTCTCGATCTATCTCTATAGATCTTGTTGCCGAATATGTAAGCAACTTCTCCAAGGTCCTTCACTGAAAAACACTTATTCAAGTAGGCCTTAATACTGTCCAAAAGTTCTATATCATTTCCCATCAAAAGTATGTCATCCACATATAATATGAGAAATGCTACAGAGCTCCCACTCACTTTCTTGTAAACGCAGGCTTCTCCATAAGTCTGCATAAACCCAAACGCTCTGATCATTTCATTAAAGCGAATGTTCCAACTCCTAGATGCTTGCACCAGCCCATAGATGGAGCGCTAGAGCTTGCATACCTTGTTAGCATTCTTAGGATCAACAAAACCTTCCGGATGCATCATATACAATTCTTCCTTAAGAAAACCGTTAAAGAATGCTGTTTTGACATCCATTTGCCATATCTCATAATCATAGTATGTGGCAATTGCTAACATGATTCGGACGGACTTTAGCTTCGCTACGGGTGAGAAGGTCTCATCGTAGTCAACCTCTTGAACTTGTCGATAACCCTTAGCGACAAGTCAAGCCTTATAGATGGTAACATTACCATCCGCGTCCATCTTCTTCTTAAAGATCCATTTATTCTCTATCACTCGCCGATCATCGGGCAAGTCTGTCAAAGTCCATACTTTGTTTTCGTACATGGATCCTATCTCGGATTGCATGGCTTCAAGCCATTTGTTGGAATCTGGGCCCACCATTGCTTCTTCATAGTTTGAAGGTTCACCGTTGTCTAACAACATGATTTCCAGGACAGGGTTGCCATACCATTCTGGTGTGGAACGTGTCCTTGTGGACCTTCGAAGTTTAGTAGCAACTTGATCTGAAGTACCTTGATCATTATCATTAACTTCCTCTCTAGTCGGTGCAGGCACCACAGGAACATCTTCCTGAGCTGCGCTACTTTCCGGTTCAAGAGTCAGTACTTCATCGAGTTCTACTTTCCTCCCACTTACTTCTCTCGAGAGAAACTCTTTCTCCAGAAAGGACCCGTTCTTGGCAACAAAGATCTTGCCTTCGGATATGAGGTAAAAGGTATACCCAATGGTTTCCTTAGGGTATCCTATGAAGACGCATTTTTCCGACTTGGGTTCAAGCTTTTCAGGTTGAAGTTTCTTGACATAAGCATCGCATCCCCAAACTTTTAGAAACGACAGCTTAGGTTTCTTCCCAAACCATAATTCATACAGTGTCGTATCAACTGATTTAGACGGTGCCCTATTTAAAGTGAATGTAGCTGTCTCTAGAGCGTATCCCCAAAATGATAGCTGTAAATCAGTGAGTGACATCATAGATCACACCATATCCAATAGAGTGCGATTACGATGTTCGGACACACCCTTACACTAAGGTGTTCCAAGCGGCATGAGTTGTGAAACGATTCCACATTTCCTTAAGTGCGTACCAAATTCATGACTTAAATATTCTCCCCCACGATCTGATCGTAAGAATTTTATCTTTCGGTCACGTTGATTCTTTACCTCATTCTGAAATTCCTTGAACTTTTCAAAGGTCTCAGACTTGTGTTTCATCAAATATACATACCCATATCTACTTAAGTCATCAGTGAGAGTGAGAACATAACGATAGCCACCGCGAGCCTCAACGCTCACTGGACCGCACACATCATTATGTATAATTTCCAATAAGTTGGTTGCTCGCTCCATTGTTCCGGAGAACGGAGTCTTGGTCATTTTACCCATGAGGCATGGTTCGCACGTGTCAAATGATTCGAAATCAAGAGACTCCAAAAGTCCATCTGTATGGAGCTTCTTCATGCGTTTGACACCGATGTGACCAAGGCGGCAGTGCCACAGATACGTGGGACTATCATTATCAATCTTACATCTTTTGGTATTCACACTATGAATATGTGTAACATCACATTCGCGATTCATTAAGCATAAACCATTGACCAGCGGGGCATGACCATAAAACACATCTCTCATATAAATAGAACAACCATTATTCTCGGATTTAAATGAGTAGCCATCTCGTATTAAATGAGATCCAGATACAATGTTCATGCTCAAAGCTGGCACTAAATAACAATTATTGAGGTTTAAAACTAATCCCATAGGTAAATGTAGAGGTAGCGTGCCGACAGCGATCACATCGACCTTGGAACCATTCCCGACGCTCCTATTTTGAGTTACAAATATGAGCAACCACACCGGTATCAAATACCCAGGAGCTACTATGAGTACTGGTAAGGTACACATCAATTACATGTATATCACATATACCTTTAGTGTTGCCGGCCTTCTTGTCCGCTAAGTATTTGGGGCGGTTCCGCTTCCAGTGTCCCTTTCCCTTGCAATAAAAGCACTCAGTCTCAGGTTAGGGTCCATTCTTTGGCTTCTTCCCGGCAACTGATTTACCGGCCGCGGCAACTCCCTTGGCATCCTTCTTGAAGTTCTTCTTACCCTTGCCTTTCTTCAAACTAGTGGTGTTATTGACTATCAACACTTGATGTTCCTTTTTGATTTCCACCTGCGCTGATTTCAGCATTGAAAATACTTCAGGAATAGTTTTCACCATCCCCTGCATATTGTAGTTCATCACAAAGCTCTTGTAGCTAGGTGGGAGCGACTGAAGGATTCTGTCAATGACCGCCTCGTCCGGGAGGTTAATGTCCAGCTTGGACAAGCGGTTGTGCAACCCACACATTTTGAGTATGTGCTCACTGACAGAACTATTTACCTCCATCTTACAACTGTAGAACTTGTTGGAGACTTCATATCTCTCGACCCGGGCATGAGCTTGGAAAACCATTTTCAGCTCTTCGAACATCTCATATGCTCCGTGTTGCTCAAAACGATTTTGGAGCCCCGGTTCTAAGCTGTAAAGCATGCCGCACTGAACGAGGGAGTAATCATCAGCACGCGACTGCCAAGCGTTCATAACGTCTTGGTTCTCTGGGATGGGTGCTGCACATAGCGGTGCTTCTAGGACATATGCTTTCTTGGCAGCTATGAGGATTATCCTCAGGTTCCAGACCCAGTCCGTATAGTTGCTGCCATCATCTTTCAGCTTGGTTTTCTCTAGGAACGCGTTGAAGTTGAGGTTGACATGAGCGTTGGCCATTTGATCTACAAGACATTTTGCAAAGGTTTTTAGACTAAGTTCATGATAATTCAGTTCATCTAATCAAATTATTTAATGAACTCCCACTCAGACAGACATCCCTCTAGTCATCTAAGTGATACATGATCCGAGTCAACTAGGCCATGTCCGATCATCACGTGAGACGGACTAGTCATCATCGGTGAACATCTTCATGTTGATCGTATCTTCTATACGACTCATGTTCGACCTTTCGGTCTTCCGTGTTCCGAGGCCATGTTTGTACATGCTAGGCTTGTCAAGTCAACCAAAGTGTATTGCGTGTGTAAATCTGGCTTACACCCGTTGTATTCGAACGTTAGAATCAATCACACCCGATCATCACGTGATTCTTCGAAACAACGAACCTTCGCAACATTGCACAGTTAGGGGGAACACTTTCTTGAAATTATTGTGAGGGATCATCTTATTTAAGCTACCGTCGTTCTAAGCAAATAAGATGTGAAACATGATAAACATCACATGCAATCAAATAGTGACATGATATGGCTAATATCATTTTGCTCCTTTTGATCTCCATCTTCGGGGCACCATGATCATCGTCGTCACCAGCATGACACCATGATCTCCATCATCGTGTCTTCATGAAGTTGTCTCGTTAACTATTACTTCTACTACTATGGCTAACGGTTAGTGATAAAGTAAAGTAATTACATGACGTTTATGTTGACACGCAGGTCATAAATAAATTAAGACAACTCCTATGGCTCCTGCCGGTTGTCATACTCATCGACACGCAAGTCGTGATTCCTATTACAAGAACATGATCAATCTCATACATCACATCCTTTTGGCCATATCACATCACATGGCACATGCTGCAAAAACAAGTTAGACCTCCTCTAATTGTTATTGCAAGTTTTTACGTGGCTGCTATAGGTTTCTAGCAAGAACGTTTCTTACCTACGCCAAAACCACAACGTGATATGCCAATTTCTATTTACCCTTCATAAGGACCCTTTTCATCGAATCCGATCCGACTAAAGTGGGAGAGACAGACACCCGCTAGCCACCTTATGCAACTAGTGCATGTCAGTCGGTGGAACCAGACTCACGTAAGCATACGTGTAAGGTCAGCCCGGGCCGCTTCATCCCACGATGCTGCCGAATCAAGATAAGACTAGTAACGGCAAGTAAATTGACAAAATCAACACCCACAACAACTTGTGTTCTACTCGTGCATAGAAACTACGCATAGACCAACTCATGATGCAACTGTTGGGGAACATAGCAGAATTTTAAATTTTTCTATGCAACACCAAGATCAATCTATGGAGTCATCTAGCAACGAGGGAGAGGGGAGTGCATCTACATACCCTTGTAGATCACGAGCGGAAGCGTTCAAGAGAACGGGGTTGATGGAGTCATACTCGTCGTGACCCAAATCACCGATGACCGAGCGTCGATCTGTCGGTGTACTAGAATAGGGGTACCATAGTACCCCGAACTTGTTCATGCGTAGTTGCAGCACCCCGCGGCAAAGGCTTGTCGGGCGAACGCCAAGATCCCCCAAGGTTCCCTTGGAGCCATCCAAGAACAAAGTATTTAAGCTAAGGAGACAAGATCCCGGCAAGAGGAGCTTGCCGGGAAGGCCAACCAAGGCGCTCCAAGGAACTTGCCGCGATGCGCCACGCGCTCCGGCAAGGCAACAAGGCCCCGGCAAGAGGAGCTTGCCGGGAAGACCAACCAAGGTACCTCGAGGCCCGGTGAGCGACAAGCTTCCGGACCCAACAAGATAACAACAGCGGCAAGGCGCTTGCCGCGGCAGGCGGCCACTCTGCGTCCGCGCTCCAGCGCATCCACCAACGTGTCGCTCTGGGGGCCTCTCCGGGCGTGCGTGGCGGGAGGCTGTGCAGCTAGCAGTGTGCAGTGGCATGCGAAGCTGACAAGATCGCCATCGTGGCGAACGGTGGCGCCCCTAATAGTCCTTTTCTGCACTGTTCGGGCGACTCAGACGGGCATTTAATGCCCTTGTTCCCTGCCGTCAGGGTTAGGTAGGGTGCACTATACAAGCAACTGTATCAACTACCTCGCTTTTTACGTTTTTACCCTCCTCTGCGTTGCCACCTGTCGGTGACCCCTTTAGTGTATAAAAGGAGGCCCATGCGCAACGGAGGGGGGGTTCGGCTGGTAGGTTCGGACAGTCAGCTTCGATTCATTCGTAGCCCAGAGAACATCACACTCTCGCTCGAGAGCAAGAACACCAGATAATACAACCAGACAAGCAGCAGTAGGAGTGTTATCTCTCCGGAGAGCTCCGAAGCTGGGTAAACTGCTCGTGTGCCTCGCCTCGATCTGCTCTTCGTGCGATCTCCGCCCCCCGTCGAACCGAAAGGGGCCTGGTCCGCCGGCCCCATAGGTGTTCGTGGATCAGTTTCCCCGACATCTTTGGCGCGCCAGGTAGGGAATGTCGAGATTGCGTGAACCTGATCTGGCGTTCACACGAGCTAGATCCCTATTCCCTTCATCAACATGCCACCGAAGAAGAAGACTTTGGCGGCTGCCGCTCCATCCACGTCACTTCCGCCACCGTTGGAGCAAACGAGTGGTGGGATGGACGCCGGCGGAAGAAAGGACGTCGACGAGGAAGCTCATGATGCCGCCAGGTCCAAGAACAAGTCTGCACAAACCTCGGCGACTGCATATGTTCCACGCCACTCTCAGGAGGCGCAGGATCAACAGCGTCATGGCGCTAGCAGTGCCATACGCATGATAGCCCAAGACCAAGCTGGTGGATCTCGGGCCGCTCAAGACCAGCATGCACGCCAGCGTGCTGGCACGAGCGGGGCGCGGTCGCCTGGACGGGATACTGCTCCTTCTAACATAGTTAGAAGTTCGAGCACGTCCCGCTCCTCGCGTCGTCCGCCACTGCCACCCACCACTCCAGCAGAAGCCTTGGCACGAGCTCAACTTCTCCTAGATTACCCTCCGACGTCAGACAAGATCGACGAATGGAGAGCCACCATTCATAGTCTCATCGGCTACGCCAACGGCGACACTCCACGGCGGCCGAGTGCGTCGCCGCCACGGCAGGACCACCGGACACGAGCCGGTGGCGACGAAACGGGCGGAGGTGCAACTACCATGCAATCACCGCCCCGAAGGCCAAGATCACCGACTCGCCGGATCCACCTCGACAGTGACTCCACTGCATCGTCGGATCCACGAGCTCGTCGCGATGAGCGCCAAGTCCTTCATGATCGACAACAAGAAGACGCTCGAACCCACATCGAGCGCCGAAGAGAAGCGCGACGTCAATCCGACAAGCGCGCTGGGCCCTCTGTTGACATGCATGCGCCAGGGGAACTAGGCGATCTGCCGTACGCGGTAGGTTGTCCTGCGTTCACTCGTGAGCTGCGGCAAGTCCAGTGGCCCAGTACAAAGAACTTCAAGCCAGACGTACCGGAGAAGTACGACGGCAAGACGCATCCGTCAGAGTTCCTCAGCATCTACACCATTGCGATGCAAGCTGCCGGGGGACGAGATGACAAGATCCTTGCCAACTACTTCCCGCTGGTGCTCAAGCCCAATGTCAGGTCCTGGCTCATGCACTTGCCGGACAACTCCATATCCTCTTGGGCTGATCTGTGCCATCAGTTTGTTGGCGCCTTTACAGGCGGACACTAGCCTCATGGCCAGGAGAGTGATCTTCATCTGCTCGCCCAGAAGGAAGGAGAGCCCTTGCGCAAGTACATTCAGAGATTCAGTAGTGTGCAGCACAACATCCCAGACGTCCACCCTGCCGTGGTGATCAGCGCGTTCCATCAGAACGTGCGGAACCGCAGGATGCGGGAGGAAATGGCGATGTGCAAGATCAGGGACGTCAGTGAGTTATATGCACTGGCCGACAAGTGTGCACGTGCTGAGGAAGGGAGGAGACTCCCCGGAGAAAATATAGGAGCGGGAGGATCTGACAGCGAAGATGCCACCCCGACAAGGAAAAACCGGCGGCGGAACAACAGAAGGAGGAAAGGCAAAGAAGTGCTAGTTGTTGAGCAGTCCGGCAACGGTGGCGGCGCCAAGGAAGCCAAAGCTGGTGACTCCGGCAAGGAGGTTGCCGCGGAGGTGGCGGTCACCGACAAGCAGGACGGCACCAACAAGCAGTATTGCAAGATTCACCGCACCAAGGGCCATGATCTTCAGAACTGTAAGAGAGTCGAGCAGCTTGTTGAGCAACAGAAAGCTGAATACGAGCGGCGCGACAAAGAGAAGGCCCAGGAAGGAGCTGGTGGATCCGGCAAGAAACGTCCCGGCCGAGGAGGACGCCGCGGCAAGGCCAAGCAGCGGCAAGGAGACAGACCTCCTCGCGGCCGCAACAAGGATGAAGATGACGGCGACGATGAAGATATGGATGATGAGGAAACTGATGAGCAGGAGTTCCAGAAAGCCACAGAGGTCCTGTGCATTGGCGGTGGTGCTTCTCTGCATGCCTCGCACCGCTAGCTCAAGCAGTGGGTGCGGGAAGTTAATGCCGCAGAACCACCCGTAGAGTCACGCAAGCCTCTGAAGTGGTCCAGCACGCCTATCGTCTTTGATATTGAGGACCACCCTGATCGCATAACTGCGGTCGGGTGCTTGCCGATGTTGGTTTCACCAACAATCCGCAACCTCAAGGTCACTAAGATGCTAGTTGATGGCGGGGCCGGCTTGAACCTGATCTCCTCCGCTGTGCTCCAGAAGCTACAGATCCCTGACAGCGAGCTCGAAGAGACCGGCACATTTCAAGGAATCAACCCGGGAAGGAGCAAGCCAAAGGGAAAGATTACGTTGCCGGTAACATTTGGCAGTGAGCTGAACTTCAGGACTGAGAGGGTCACGTTTGACGTTGCTGACATTCCATTACCTTATAATGGAATCCTTGGCCGTCCGGCACTCGCCAAGTTCATGGCAGCCTCTCACTATGCGTACAACGTACTCAAAATGCCAGGCCCAATAAGTGTCATCTCTGTCCCTGGCGACAAGAAGGATGCTCTTATCTGTGCCGACAAGATCTACCGGGA
This sequence comes from Triticum dicoccoides, assembly GCF_002162155.2. NCBI lineage: Eukaryota > Viridiplantae > Streptophyta > Magnoliopsida > Poales > Poaceae > Triticum > Triticum dicoccoides. The sequence continues at coordinate 420,998,521 of NC_041392.1, read as the reverse complement.
GGCAGCAGCTGCAGCAGAACGGAGGACACTTGCCGCTGAAGCTCCCTGGGGGAAGAAGAAGAACAGGTCTGGCAAGAGCTCTGATGCCCGCTCCGGCAAGCGCACCTCCTCGGAGTGCTGCGCTACCGTCGAGGACGCACCATCGAGCTCCACCGGCAAGTGTAAGAAGGCAATGGCAGCTTCACCTGAGACTAAGAAGGTGTCCGCCAAGGAGGATGGCACTGGTGGTACCTTCACCATCAGCGCCACTCTTGACCCCAAATAGGAAAGCACGCTCGTTGCTTTCCTGCAGGCGAATGTTGACCTGTTTGCGTGGCAACCATCTGATATCCCCGGTGTTCCCAGGAAAGTGATTGAGCACCACCTTGCCGTCTGTCCTCATGCGCGGCCCGTCAAGCAGAGAGTCAGGAAGCAGGCAGTAGTGCGCCAAGAATTCATCGCAGAAGAAATCAAGAAGTTGGAAGCAGCAGGCCTTGTCAGAGGAGTACTCCATCCCACGTGGTTGGCCAATCCTGTTGTTGTGCGCAAGGCTAACGGGAAATGGAGACGTTGTATTGACTTCACTGATCTTAATAAAGCTTGTCCCAAAGACCCATTTCCCTTGCCGCATATTGACCAGATTGTCGACTCCACAGCCGGATGTGATTTGCTTTCATTTCTTGATGCATACTCAGGATACCAGCAGATCTTCATGGCAGAAGAAGATGAAGAGAAAACCGCATTTATCACCCCGTGTGGCACGTACTGCTTCGTACGGATGCCTTTCGGTTTGAAGAATGCTAGTTCGACCTTCGCAAGGGTAGTCCACCATGCTTTTGAGCCACAAATACATAGAAACGTGGAAGCTTACATGGATGACATAGTGGTCAAGAGCAAGAACAAGGCGACCCTGATTCAAGATTTAGACAAAACATTTGCAAACCTGCGCAAAATCAACCTCAAGCTTAACCCCGAGAAGTGCGTGTTTGGAGTCCCTTCCGGCAAGCTTCTCGGGTTCTTCGTGTCTCAGCAGGGAATTGAAGCCAATCCCGACAAGATCAAAGCCATTGAGCAGATCGAAGCACCAAAGCGCGTCAAGGATGTACGAAGGCTTGCCGGTTGCGTGGCTGCTCTCAGCAGGTTTATCTCTAGATCTGCCGAGCGCGCCCTGCCATTTTTCAAAATTTTGAAAAAGGCAGGTCCAATGAAATGGACTCCGGAAGCGGAGGCTGCGCTGCAGGACTTGAAGAGATACCTATCCTCCACCCCAACACTTGTCGCACCTAAGCCACAAGAGAAGTTGCTGCTGTATATAGCGGCAACCAATCAAGTGGTTAGTGCTGCGTTAGTGGCGGAGAGGGAGGCGGATGATGAGCCAGCAACCACGGTAGGCCCATCCGACGACAAGCAGGGGGCTTCGCCGACAAGCTCTGGTCCCGACAAACATAGCTTTGCGCAGGAACATGATGAGATGCCAAGAAGAATGGTGCAGCGCCCAGTTTACTTTGTCAGTTCTCTTCTGCAGGGGGCTAGATCAAGGTACTCTGGTGTGCAGAAGTTGCTTTTCGGCCTCCTCATGGCCTCGAGAAAGCTGCGCCATTACTTCCAAGCACATGAGATCACAGTCGTCACTCACTTTCCGCTGAAGAGGATACTGCAAAATCCAGAAGCAACGGGCAGGATTGTCGAGTGGGCGCTGGAATTGTCAAGCTTTGGCCTCAAGTTTGAGAGCACCTCAACTATCCAAAGCAGAGCATTGGCAGAGTTCATAGCAGAGTGGACGCCAACCCCAGATGAAGAAATTCCAAAAACGAGCATCCCCGTCAAAGAGGCAAGCAAAGAGTGGCTGATGTACTTTGACGGTGCCTGCTCGCTGCAAGGCGCCGGTGCAGGCGTGCTGTTTGTCGCACCCACCGGAGAGCACCTCAAGTACGTAGTCCAGATGCACTTTCCCAAAGAGCAAGCAACCAACAATACTGCAGAGTATGAAGGATTACTTGCCGGTCTTAGAATCGCAGCAGACCTTGGGATTAAGAAGCTCATTGTCAGGGGTGACTCACAGCTTGTCGTCCGACAAGTGAACAAGAACTACCAGAGTCCGTTGATGGAAGCGTATGTTGATGAAGTGAGGAAGCTAGAAGAGCACTTTGACGGCCTACAAATGGAGCATATCCCAAGAGCTCAGAATGATATTGCTGATGGCCTGTCAAAGTGCGCCGCACTAAAGTTACCTGTGGAACCAGGGATCTTTGTGCTTAAGTTGACTCAACCATCCGTAACACCATCAACTGGACAAAGCAAAAAGAGGAAGTTGATTTCTGGTGACTACTTTTCGGCAGAGCTCCCCGAAGCCGCCGCCAAGAAAGTCCTCAATATCGACACCAAGGATGCTGAGGGGCAGTCTGCTCCGGCAAGCCTAATGGTTTGTTCCGTTGAAGCAGACGCTCCCGACAAGTTTTGCTCCGGCAAGCTTGCCGGGGAACATCAAGCTCCGGCAGGACCACAAGTCCTTACCGTGGAAGCGGATGTTCCCACAGCAGAAGATATGCCTTTAGTCTTTGTTGTCGAGCCACAAGCTCCAGCATGGGCACAGCAGATTGTCCACTTCCTTCAGACAGGAGAACTTCCAGAAGAACAAGAAGAAGCGGAAAGAGTAGCCCGGCAGTCAAGTATGTACCAGCTTGTCAATAGCATACTGTACAGAAAAAGACTCAACGGTGTGAAATTGAAGTGTATTCGTCGGGAAGATGGACAAAAGCTGTTGGCAGAGATACATGGAGGCATATGTGGCCACCACATAGGCGTAAGAGCACTGGCCGGCAAAGCTTTCCGGCAAGGTTTCTTTTGGCCGACAGCCCTCCAGGATGCAACTGCACAAGTAACCAAGTGTGAAGCGTGCCAGTTCCACTCCAAACAGATACACCAGCCAGCTCAAGCTCTCCAGACAATCCCTTTATCCTGGCCATTTTCGGTCTGGGGGCTCGATATCCTCGGCCCTTTTCCCCGAGCTGTCGGGGGCTTTGAGTACTTGTACGTCGCAATCGACAAGTTCACAAAGTGGCCGGAAGTGCAGCCAGTGAGGAAGGTGACAGCACAGTCAGCAGTCAAGTTCTTCAGGTCAATTGTTTGCCGTTTCGGGATCCCTAACAGGATCATCACCGACAACGGCACGCAATTCACGAGCCGCACCTTCATGCAGTATGTCCAAGACCTTGGCGCCAAGGTCTGCTTCGCTTCTGTTGCTCATCCGAGAAGCAACGGTCAAGCAGAGAGGGCAAATGCTGAAGTGCTGCGCGGACTCAAGACCAGAACTTTCGACAGGCTGCACAGGTGCGGAAGGAACTGGATCGAGGAGCTGCCGGTGGTTCTTTGGTCAATCAGAACGACGCCAAATCGAGCCACTGGCCAGACACCTTTCGCTCTAGTCTATGGAGCAGAGGCAGTTCTCCCCCACGGAACTCGTATACGGATCACCTTGAGTGCTCGCTTATGATGAGCTTGAGCAAGAACAGCTGTGGCAAGACGACGCGCTGCTCCTTGAGGAAGATCGTCTTCAGGCTGTTGTACGAGCTGCTCGATACCAGCAAGCTTTGCGCCGCTATCATAGCCGCAAAGTTAAAGCCAGAAGCTTCGAGGAAGGTGACCTTGTTCTTCGGCGCGCTCAGTCCGCCAAGAATTCCAACAAGTTGACGCCGAAGTGGGAAGGCCCTTATCGGGTGAGACGAGTCACAAGGCCTGGTGCTGTCCGCCTTGAGACCGAAGATGGCATTCCAGTGAGCAACTCCTGGAACATAGAACATCTTCGTAAGTTTTTCCCATAAGGCGCGGTTGCCGGAACCCGTTCCGGCAACCACCTTTTGTACAGGTCTTGCCGATGTTGCATCTAATCCTTTGTACAAAGCCGGGCGCAGATCCCGTGCATAAGTAAAACCCCATGTGCTCCGCACAGCTTGTCCATTACATGCGTTAATTCCTTTCTTGCATGTGTTTATCTGACACTTTGTGCAGCACTTACATCCGGTAAGCAGTAACGAGCCGAAGTGCTCCATATTATTATTTTCTCTTCTTTCTTTTTCTTTTAAAGGAAAAGAAGGTTCTCTCGCACACAAGTTGGCTGGGGGGAAGGAGAAGATTGTGGTGTGGGTCAGTCGTCGTTCAAGCAAAGACTTGCCTTACCGGGAAGCAAATAACAGAAAAGCTAAGTTGCCAAAGTTTGAGCAATCACTTTTTTTTAAAATTTTTGAGTTATCTTCCTCGAACGACCCTGCTTTGTATGGAAAACCTGTGCGCGGAGGAACCAACTCGTGGCTAGTTGCGCCCTTACTTTGTTTCGAGTCCGCTCAACAGCTTAAGCGTGCTGCATCTAGTCACGACAAGGTTTCTTGTCGGAAGCAGCGCCGCCAGCAGGCTGCTGAAGTTCCGCACTCAGCGCTCGCGGCTCGGGCACCTGCACCGACAAGTTCCCTAGAAGCGTAGGGTGAAAACATACAAAGGAAGGAATCTAGTAGAAGAAATAACAGTGCAATTGATAGACAGAAATAAAGTTATATTACAAAGATAACTTGTCGCAGCTCTAACAGACTGTTCTCATAACATGACTAGCAGCGACAAGGGAAAAGAAGAAATGGGCGGCCTAATCTACGCGTCCGCCCTCGACTCGCTTGATCTCGCTCACCTTGTCCACAATGGGTGCGACAAGGGCCTTGAGTGCATCCAGATCGGTGTCAGGCGGCAAGGATCGGAGGACGTTGGTGAAGCTGAGGCCTGGATTGCGGAAGGCTACCTTCATCAACACCTTCTGGAGAACCCCGGCGCAGATTTTGTGTGACTCGTCGGCCAGCTGCTTCGGGATCCTCTCCCGGAGCCGCTGGAGTGCCGTCGCCACGCCCTTGAAGAATAGACTGAGCTTGGCGCTGGGCTGAAGGCTCTCGTCGGAAGGATACCCAAAGTCATCCATCCCCAGCTGCGCCAGCTCCTCATTGATGGCGGCGGCAGTGTTCACCAGGCCCTCGGTCCAGTGCTCCACCGTGTCTCTGAACGAGTTCTGGGTAACTGCAATGCTCTCCAGCAGCACCGCGTCAGCCTTGACCTTCTCCGCCAAGGTCTTCTCCCGCTCCTTGGCGGCCTCCAGCGTCTGCGTCAGCGTGGCCAGCTTCAGCTCCAAACCTGCTTTGGAATCCTTGGCGGCGCTGAGCTCCTTGCCCCTCTCAGCGAGAAGGCCTTGCAGCTCGCCATGGGCGGCAACATCCTTCTCACGCTCACGCTTGAGCGCGGCAATATCCTCGCCGCTCTTCCCAATATCGGCCTCCAGCCGCGCCACCTTCTCCTCTAGCTCCTTATTGGCGGCCTCTGCAGTTGCCGCAGCATCCTTTGCCTCCTTAAGCGCCCCGCCAAGTGCTCGCTCATGCTCGGCGAGCTCTTCCTCGTAGCTGTCGAGGTGGGCCTTCTGCTGCACTAGCTCGCCTTCCCGCGCGGATTGCTTCTCGGCAGCAAGTCTTTGTTCCTCCTCAGCCTCGGCCTTCTCGAGAAGAAAGGCCGTGCGCTCCTCGTCGACTCGCTCCCGCTCTTGCGCCAGGGACCGAAGAGCTTCTTGATTTTGTCCCCGAAGCTCCTCCGCGCGCTTCTCCATGTCAACTCCCGCCTTCGCGACAAGCGCTTCCCGGGAAGCTAGCTTGGCTTGCCGAGTGCGGTAGAGTGACAGCAGCTTCCGCAGCAGCTGCTCTTCCTCAGGCTCGCCGCTACTGCTGCCGGGCGCGTCAACCAATGACAGTCCGGCAGAGGCGAGCACCTCGCCGTCAAAAGTCTCCCCCTCGACCGGCGCCCTGGAGCTCGACGCCCATGGTAGCTTGATGAAGATGTCGTCGCCGGCCTTCAAATAGGCGCCGGACTGGGGCTCCTCGGAGCCCGGCTCCGCAGAAGCGGCAGAGGGTTCGGCGGTCGGTGCAGCGCCCGGCGCTCCTGCGGCCTCAGGGTCGTCAGTGCGATCGGCCGACCCCTCGCCGGCTTCCGCAGCAGCAGCCCCGGCGGCCTCCTCACCGGCGGTCACATCAGCACCGGCACCTTCCTCGCCGGCGCCCTCAGTCTCCATTGGCTCAGCCGAAGATGGGTCTGAAGAACGAAGAGGGGAGGAGAATCAATCAAAAAAATCCAAGAAAGGAAAAACGAAAGAAGCAGAACCCAAGGGAAAGTTTTTGGGCAAGTGGATTACCTGCGCCAAGATCTTCAGTTCCGGCCTCGGTAGCCGCAGGATCAGCAGTGCTGTCCCTTGCCGGAGAGTCCCCCCTTGCCGGAGAGCGCTCCCTTGCCGGGGACTCCTCCCTTGGCGGCGCAGTTGAAGCAGGTGGCACTTCAGGACCGGCCTCCAGGCGCTCCTGATGAAGCTGCTTTGCTCCTGCACAAGTCAACAAGCAAGATATCAACAAAGGAAAAAAGCACTCAAGCGCGCCCGGCAGCAGAAGGCTAAACTATGAACTTACGCTGGGGGCTGCTCTGAGGGGTGATTGCCGGGTCCGTCAAGGTGGTCTCGGACCCACCTCCTACCGACACGATGGGGTCATCCTCGATGACGATCACCGCGGCCTTGGCCCTCTTCGCCGCTCTCTAGGCCAGTGTTCTGAAAAGAAAGGAGTCCAGATGGGAGCAAGTCAGATACAAGATATAAACAGCAAGATTGAAGGATTATAAGAGCACCAAAGAAACTCACTCTTCTTCCTCCTCGTCGGAGCTGAGCGCGGAAAGATCGAAGTCCGGCCCTCCTCCGGTGCGGCAAGATGGAGGAGTAGGATCCCTTGCCCGCTTGGCGGGGGCAGCGGCGGTGGCCCGGGAAGATCCTGTTCCAGTTGCCGCTGTTGCGTGAGGCGCTCCCGCGGCAACATTGCTGGCCGTGGTAGAGCGCGTCGTGCGGCTCGGTGGCTGTGGAGCCGGCTGCCGCCCCGCTGCGTCCCCGGCCCTGCGAAGGCGCCTCCTTGGCGGGGCCGGGGGCTCCGCCTGCGGCAAGCTCTCTGAAGGCTCAGCCTCCTCCTCGCCGGCCTCGCTTGACTCGGCTTCCGAACCGGCAGACTCCTCTTCGCCCATGAACTCCGCGCGTTCGGCAAGGTTTGCCTCCTCTGCAGCCTCCGCCTCCTCCACAGTGAACCCAAACACACCCGCAGCAGCTGCGGCCGCAGCCTCTTCCGCCCTAGTAGCGATGAGTTGCAGCTCCTCGTCGGTGGTGTCACGGGTGAGGCTCTTCTGCTCGTCGGCGCGGACTGGCACTTCCTCCAAGGTGTCGAATAACGCTTGCACAACGTCATCCGCAGGCTCTTGCCAAGTTGGGACGATGCCGTGTGAATCGCACAACGGCATCATGGCGCGGATCTGGTCAAGCGAAGAGTTATTGCACAAAGGAACTACGCCCCTCGGCAGTGTGAATGGGTGCTGGGGGTCGCGTTTGAATAATTCCAAGAGCATTGCGTCCAACTCCAAGACAGTGAAGTTGTAATTCAGGCCCGGCCGCAGCCTCATGATGTCCGCCGAATTCTTGAATTCCCAGGCGGGCCTCCTCCTCTCCTGCAGGGGGGCAATGCGGCGGCGGAGGAAATCTGCCCCGACAGCACCTACGGTGAGCCCGGCAAGCCTGAGGCGAGGAATCCTAGTGATGGCGATCTTCAGCCTCTTGTCTTCCGGGGCCATGTTGCTCCAATCATTGCCGCGCACTATTGGAGTTTGGCGCACGGCGGTGAAGGGCTGCGGATCCTCCTCGACGATCCAACACCACTCCGCTCTCCACTCCTCCCACTGGCTGCGAAGCTCACCCTCCAAGTACGCCTCTTTCTTGCCGACTCTCGAGACCCAGGCAATCCCTCCGGCAAGCGGCTCTCCTCTCTCTACCCGAGGTATGAAGAAGTGGCGGAAAAGGGCTACACTAGGGTGGACTCCAACAAAGTTTTCGCACAAGTGTGCGAAAACCGCCATGGTCAGGACAACATTGGGGGTGAAGTCAAGGAGGCGGAAGCCATATGTGTTCATAATATCACAAAAGAACTCCGAGAAGGGCGGGCAGAGCCCGCAATAGAAGAATAGCGGGAAGAACGGGTACCCATTTGGAGCCGACTCCGAGGCAGCGGCCGGAAGTACCCTCGTGCGCGGATGCGCACGCGTCTCCGTCGCCCAAAAGAGGTAGAAGTACTCCCTCAGCTCCTGCACGCCGAGCTGGGGGGTGAAGATCGCCCGCTCCTTCCGCAGCGCCGCGAGCCGCTGCGCCTCGGCCGACTTCACGCCCTTTCCCTTGTCGGCTTTCGGGGCCATGGCGAAGGTGGTGGAGAAGGTCGACGGCGTGGTGATGCTGGTGGCAATGGGGGTTGGAACGCTGCTCTCTCGGCTTCGAGAAGAAGGGGGAGCGGCGGAGTTTGTGAAGAAGGAGTAGCAGCAAACAACGAGGGGGAACGAACTGCCCCTGTTTCCTCTGCTTATAAAGAGGGACGGGGCGGACGTTTCGGCCTTCCGCTTAAACAACCACCCACGATCTCTCCCATGATGCCGCATTCAACGCGTGCCGTTATGGGAGAGTGCGGTGGATACGGAACAAGATTTGGCGTGGCCCAGCCCGCGTGTGCCCGTGCCCTGTCTTGGGCCTGGCCCAACAGCGCTCGGCACTGTGTCTGGCCCAGGCCCGAGGGTTCCTGTCGGTGTACTAGAATAGGGGTACCCTAGTACCCCGAACTTGTGCACGGGCAGTTGCAGCACCCCGCGGCAAAGGCTTGCCAGGCGAACGCCAAGATCCCCCAAGGTTCCCTTGGAGCCATCCAAGAACAAAGTATTTAAGCTAAGGAGACAAGATCCCGGCAAGAGGAGCTTGCCGGGAAGGCCAACCAGGGCGCTCCAAGGAACTTGCCGCGACGCGCCACGCGCTCCGGCAAGGCAACAAGGCCCCGGCAATAGGAGCTTGCCGGGAAGACCAACCAAGGTACCTCGAGGCCCGGTGAGCGACAAGCTTCCGGACCCGACAAGATAACAACAGCGGCAAGGCGCTTGCCGCGGCAGGCGGCCACTCTGCATCCACGCTCCAGCGCATCCACCAACGTGTCGCTCTGGGGGCCTCTCCGGGCGTGCGTGGCGGGAGGCTGTGCAGCCAGCAGTGCGCAGTGGCATGCGAAGCTGACAAGATCGCCATCGTGGCGAACGGTGGCGCCCCTAACGGTCCTTTTCTGCACTGTTCGGGCGACTTAGACGGGCATTTAATTCCCTTGTCCCCTGCCGTCAGGGTTAGGTAGGGTGCACTGTACAAGCAACTGTATCAACTACCTCGCTTTTTACGTTTTTACCCTCCTCTGTGTTGCCACCTGTGGGTGACCCCTTTAGTGTATAAAAGGAGGCCCATGCGCAATGGAGGGGGGGTTCGGCTGGTAGGTTCGGACAGTCAGCTTCGATTCATTCGTAGCCCAGAGAACATCACACTCTCGCTCGAGAGCAAGAACACCAGATAATACAACCAGACAAGCAGCAGTAGGAGTGTTATCTCTCCGGAGAGCTCCGAAGCTGGGTAAACTGCTCGTGTGCCTCGCCTCGATCTGCTCTTCGTGCGATCTCCGCCCCCCGCCGAACCGAAAGGGGCCCGGTCCGCCGGCCCCATAGGTGTTCGTGGATCAGTTTCCCCGACACGAACGGATGGCACCTCCGCGTTCAACACACGTACGGTTGGGGAAGACGTCTCCTCCTTCTTGATCCAGCAAGGGGAAGGAGAGGTTGATGGAGATCCAACAGCACGACGGCGTGGTGGTGGAAGCAGCGGTGATCTCGGCAGGGCTTCGCCAAGCTCCAACGAGAGGGAGAGGTGTTACGAGGGGAGAGGGAGGCGCTAGGGACTTGGGTTGTGGCTGACCTCCCTCCCCTCCACTATATATAGGGCCCCTAGGGGGGGCTCCGGCCCTAGGAGATCCCATCTCCAAGGGGGGGCGGCGGCCAAGGGGGGACTTGCCCCCCAAGTCAGGTGGGGCGCCCCCACCCCTAGGGTTTCCAGCCCTAGGCACAGGGGGAGGCCCATGGGGGAGCACCAGCCCACCAGGGGATGGTTCCCCTCCCACTTCAGCCCATGGGGCCCTTTGGGATAGGTGGCCCCACCCGGTGGACCCCCGGGACCCTTCCGGTGGTCCCGGTACAATACCGGTGACCCTCGAAACTTTCCCGGTGGCCAAAACTGGACTTCCTATATACAATTCTTCACCTCCGGACCATTCCGGAACTCCTGATGACGTCCGGGATCTCATCCGGGACTCCGACCAACTTTGGGGTTACCGCATACTAATATCTCTACAACCCTAGCGTCACCGAACCTTAAGTGTGTAGACCCTACGGGTTCGGGAGACCCGCAGACATGACCGAGACGACTCTCCGGTCAATAACCAACATCGGGATCTGGATACCCATGTTGGCTCCCACATGCTCCTCGATGATCTCATCGGATGAACCACGACGTCGAGGATTCAAGTAATCCCGTATACAATTCCCTTTGTCAATCGGTACGTTACTTTCCCGAGATTTGATCGTCGGTATCCCAATACCTCGTTCAATCTCGTTACCGGCAAGTCACTTTAATCGTACCGTAATGCATGATCCCGTGACCAAACACTTGGTCACATTGAGCTCATTATGATGATGCATTACCGAGTGGGCCCAGAGATACCTCTCCGTCATACGGAGTGACAAATCCCAGTCTCGATCTGTGTCAACCCAACAGATACTTTCGGGGATACCTGTAGTGTACCTTTATAGTCACCTAGTTACGTTGTGATGTTTGGTACACCCAAAGCACTCCTACGGCATCCGGGAGTTACACGATCTCATGGTCTAAGGAAATGATACTTGACATTGGTAAAGCTCTAGCAAACGAACTAAACGATCTTGTACTATGCTTAGGATTGGGTCTTGTCCATCACATCATTCTCCTAATGATGTGATCCCATTATCAATGACATCCAATGTCCATAGTCAGGAAACCATGACTATCTGTTGATCAACGAGCTAGTTAACTAGAGGCTCACTAGGGACATGTTATGGTCTATGTATTCACACATGTATTATGATTTCCGAATAACACAATTATAGCATGAATAATAGACAATTATCATGGACAAGGAAATATAATAATAATCATTTTATTATTGCCTCTAGGGCATATTTCCAACAGTCCTGCCCCTTGTTGGGGTCACCACAAGGTCCAAGGTCACCCCCTCAAAGAAGTCGCCGACTACGGCTCCGACAATGAGCAGGTCGGCACTAGTCTGCCGGGGCGACGCTCCTACCCTGGCGCCGTCTGGTGCCGCCGCTGGCCAGCTGCTACTTCTTCATCTGCTCTCGGAGCCCGAGTACCGGTGCCCCAGACCGCGCGGCCCTTGGGCTCCGCAGTCCTGAACAGGCCACGGGACTACGTAGCCGTGGACCAGTAAGCACCTCGCCCTGACTTTGTTCTTGCTCCCGCTTTCGTTGCTGCTTCCTGATGTTCTCCTCTTGCATTATCAGCCCGATGCTATCGGCGAAGAAGAAGAGAGAGGGGGTGGCCACATCCTCACGATCCCAGGAGACTGGTCTGGCCGCACCCCTCGGGCGCAGAAATATGGTGAAGGCACCCACACTTCTCCCTCTCGATCATCCTCGTGAGGCCTAGTGGACCATTCATAGGAGAAGGAGATCTCCTCGGCCAAGCCCGCTGTCGTGGTATTCTCACGTGGTATTCTCAAGGTGGCTTCGTGTGAGGGAAAGACTGCTGCCGGAATATCCAGGGATGGGTATGCGAGTAGCACGTGCTAGTTTACCCAGGTTCAGGGCTCTCCGGAGAGATAACACCCCTACTCTTGCATGTCTGAGTATATGTGGTATATCTGAAATATAGAGTGCTCCTGGAGCTGTATCTGAGATCAGTGCCGTAGGCCCCTGATCTCGTATATGCATATGAGCATAGGTGTGTGTGGCCACATGTGCCTGAGCATGCATGAGTGAGTGTGTGGGAGTGTGAGTCCACGTGTCTCCTCCCCTGATGGATGGATGGAGCTAGCGTATATAGTGGTAGGCATGGGTGGTGGTAGCGTTGGTTGTAAGCTACCTTGAGTAGCTTACAAACCAAGCTATGTAGTGGCATGGTCTAGGCATGGTGCATGTCATGCTTATCCCCTGGGGTACTTTATAAATTAGTACCCAGGGGACACCGTACATTGTAGATGACATCGTGGTACGGTCGTCCCATTGGTGTCTTGTTGATGTCGGGTTAGGCTGCAGCCGGCAGCCGGCTGGTTGGAGCAGTCGGCAGCCAGCAGCCGGCCTGGTGGAGCAGTCAGGAGCCAGCAGCCGGCAGGGGCGGCCGGGCAGTTGGCAGCCAGCAGCCGGCCTGGTGGAGCAGTCGGCAGCCAGCAGCCGGCAGGGGCGACGGGCAGTCGGCAGCCAGCAGCCGGCCTGGTAGTTGGACTGAGGGGCTTTGCTAGCCCTGATGTCTTGAAATATCATCTTGCCGTCTTCGGGGTATCCGTATCCAATTACTCTGACACCAGCTCCGGAGGCGCCCATCCCCAGCTCGCCCGTTGATGCGGCCAAGGTTCAGGAGCTCACAGCTCCACTTCCTGCCACCATCAGTTCACAGGTCTTGGCGACGGTGCAGCCTCCTCCTCAGGTCGAACCGCTAGCTCGCGATCCTTCCACTTCGCCCGACGCCTTAGAGGAGGCCCTTTCCGCACTGGCGCAGCTTCAGGGCGACCTTCAAGGCACCGACCGCCACCTGGTGGCAGGGCGCCTAGAGCTGATCTTGGGTTGGCTGCATTCCGATGCGTCTGTCAGGGCAGTGTTGGGCTAGGCTATGGCAGCTCCCGAAGAGGACAAGCGGGCCGCCGACCGAGCCATGGCCACCCATGAGGTGGAGCTGAAGGATGCTGAATTCGCCAAGGCGCGCTGCCGGTCGACGGAGGCCGAGCTGGAGACCATGGGCAAAGAGCGCGCGGCCGAGGCTCGCAGTCGCAAGGCGGAGGAGGAGAAGACGAAGGCCCGAGAAGACACCGTTACTAGTCATGACCCGCGAATTGGAGCAGCTAGCAAGGGCGCAGGCTGCAGAGCGCGGCCGGCTGGAGAAGCTAGTCCAGGAGGTGGAGGCAGAGAAGGCCCAGCTGGAAGCCAAAGCGAATGTTCTGGCAGAGGATCGCGCGGCCTTCAAGTCCCTTGAGGAGAGATCCCGCAAGGCACTACGGGCACTCTACGAGAAGGGCTTGGAGAAGTCGCTGGCGACGGACGACGAAGGCCCCGCCCAGCTGCTTCCTTATCTTGTCGTAGCGCTCGAGGGTCTCATCAATGGGATCGGCCCCATGGTGGAGGGGGAAGCCCGCGCGCTTTCTTCTTAGGCTCGGACGCGCGTCTTCAGCCACCTGCATCTTTGCAACCCCGACGCCGACCTCGGCGAGCTGCTCGAGCCCGTGGAGGAGGAGCACTGCGCACCTGCGGCCGCAGCCATGGAGGGCTAGGTGGAAGACCTGTTGAAGAAGTTTCTCGCCGTCGAGCCTGCACCTCCAACCAATGGCCACGCCGATCCTGCAACCGAGGCCAACGACACGGCCGACGGTGACGCTGCTGGTGGGAAGGCGCTCCCTGATGACGGCGCCCAAGGCTGAAGGAAAGGCTTGTTGGTGAAGAACGGCGCTCCTTCTCGTTTTACTTTCCTGTGACCTTTCCTGTGACATGAGACGTGCCTCGTGGAGGCATTAAAACTCTGCTTGACGTTCGGGGGACAATATGTTGTGTAATAATTTATTTAGGTTCCATGATTTCCTTCCCATTTGGGTGATGTGCTACGTCGGCAGGTGTAACGCCCTCGGTGCGGCTATATCTCCTACGTGTCGAAGCACGACTTAGAGGCATCACCACATTGAAAGCAATGTTGCAAGTAAGGTAATCTTCACAACAACCCATGTAAATAGATAATAGGGGAAAAGGATACATAGTTGGCTTACACTCGCCACGTCACACAAATACATGAATAACATTACAATCATCCAATACACTCATGGTCCGACTACGGTACCAAAATAAAAGATCAACCCCAACATGCGACACGGTCCCCGATCGCCCCAACTGGGCACCACTACTGATCATCTGGGAAAGACACATAGTAACGACGAGAGTCTTCATCGAACTCCCACTTGAGCTCAAGCGCATCATCTGGAACGGTATCATCGGTCCCTGCATCTGGTTTGGAAGTAATCTGTGAGTCACGGGGACTCAGCAATCTCGCACCCTCGCGATCAAGACTATTTAAGCTTATAGGTAAGGCAAGGTAATATGTGGAGCTGCAGCAAGCGACTAGCATATATGGTGGCTAACCTGTTCGCAAAAGAGAGCGAGAAGAGAAGGCAAAGCACGAACGAAGAACTATGATCAAGAAGTGATCCTAGAACAACCTACGTCAAGCATTACTCCAACACCGTGTTCACTTCCCGGAATCCGCCGAGAAGGGACCATCACGGTTACACACGCGGTTGAATCATTTTAATTAAGTTAAGTTTCATGTTATCTATAACTGGACATTAACAAATTCCCATCCGCCCATAACCACGGGCACGGCTTTCGAAAGTTCAAATCCCTGCAGGGGAGTCCAAACTTAGCCCATCACAAGCTCTCACGGTTAACGAAGGATATTCCTTCTCCCGAGACATTCCGATCAGAGTCGGTATCCCGGTTCTATAAGACATCCTCGACAATGGTAAAACAAGTCCAGCAACACCGCCCGAATGTGCCGACAAATCCCGATAGGAGCTGCACATATCTCGTTCTCAGGGCACACTCAGATGAGCCAGACGTCGGGTAGGCCAGCCCAGAGTTGCCCCTGGTAGCCCCGGACATCGCTCAATTGGACCAACACTTAGAGAAGCACTGGCCCGGGGGGGGTTAAAATAAAGATGACCCTTGAGTCCGCGAAACCCAAGGGAAAAAGGCTAGGTGGAAAATGGTAAAACCAAAGTTGGGCATTGCTGGAAGAGTTTTATTCAAGGCGAACTGTCAAGGGGTTCCCATTATAACCCAACCGCGTAAGGAATGCAAAATCCGGGAACATAACACCGATATGACGGAAACTAGGGCGGCAAGAATGGAATAAAACACTAGGCAAAAGGCCGAGCCTTCCACCCTTTACCAAGTATATGGGTGCATTAAGATAAACAAGACTCATCTACCGGCACTACCCAAATAAGACAAACAAGCAAAAGGAACACAATCAATCACGTGCAATGCTCAAACAAACATGATGCAAACATGGTATGCTATGCGGGATGCGATAAGTGATGCATATGCAAGATTTGACAAGGAATGATTTAACCTGGCCTCAACTTGGAAATCCAAGAGTGCCACTGGAAAGGTGAGGTGATTTCGGTTGAAATCGATATAAAGATCTCCGAAATCGGATGCACGGTTTGGAAATGGCAAGCAAAACAAATATGGCACCGGTCTGCGATAAACAACAAGTACCCATCTAAATGCATCAAGATAAATATGCTACAGCACTCAAACATGACAACAAAATACATGGCAGGGATCCACTCATGACGCTTGACAAAAGATGAACACTAAGCTACGGCTAATTCATCCATTAATAGGTTCAAACAAACATGGCAAAAGTGCAAATGATAACAGGTTTCAGACTTAGTGAAATTAACACAAGTCTGGAATTTAACATCAGGTAGCACACTTTGGAGGATGAAAACTATATGCTACAGGAACTTAACATGGCAAAGAAAGGCATGAAATGAATCTACTCAAAGAACTTAACAAAAGTCCTTTAGTGACCTTGAGCCAAAAGGGATCAGAAAATATAATTGCAAGCATGTGAACATGTCAAAAACATAATCAGATTACAGACTTGGTGAAAAACTGGAGCATGCAAATCTGTTAACGAGTAGGCATGTTCACGAGCTCGATGCACTTACTACCGAGCATGGCATGACAAACTAAGCATACACCCATCAAGAATACATGGCATAGAAGCTAGACATGGCAAGAACAACAACATAGCAGGCACGGATCAATAGCAACATCCTCGGCAAAATCGCTAACAAGTCAACAATCTGCCAGGATTCACGAAATAGTAAAAGTAGAGCTCGATTGGCTCAAGCTAGGGTGCTCCATAAATGCAAAAAAAGAAATGGATGGATAGAGCACCACAATGTTAACAAATCATCCTTACTGATCATCCTCAAAAGAGGCATGGATCACTAGGAAACAATATGAACATATGGCATACCGACAAAATCAGGACAAGGACTTAGTGAAATTCTAAGTCCTTGAAATCCGCATTACTGAGTACGCTACTTTGCAAGCTTGTGCTAGTCAGCACACATATCACAAAAATACATGGTAAGAACCTATGTAAAGATGTCATGGCATATAACAAAACACATGTAGAGCTCAGGAGCATATCATGCACACATTAATCATGGCAAAAATGACAAATAGCTATTTGATGCAACAGATCTGGCAAATTAACCACATAGCCCTCTTCCAATAGCATTTCGGGCATCAAGGTGAGCTCAAAAGAAAATTATGCAATGATATGGAATGATGTACTCTCTAAGACGAACATTTTGATATGCTACACCCACAATTCGGAGCTACGGATGCAGAGTTATAGCATGATGAAAATAGCCAAAAATTAGGGTTTCGGGGGAATAAAGTCAGCCGAGTGGATTGTCTCAGATCCAGATCTGGCACGCGAACCAAGGTTCGACGGAGCTCTCGCCGGAGCTGGACGCGGAGGAGGCCGGAGTTGATGGGGAGAAGATCCGGCGACGAGGATCTCGCTGGTGGGGGCCGGAGCCGCTGAGGGGCGGCGGAGGAGGAAAGGACGAGGCGGCGAG
>NC_041392.1:420967590-420981239 GCF_002162155.2 Triticum dicoccoides | reverse complement strand
GGCATCGCCGGCTGGTCGGCGGTGATGGCGGCGGTGGCCGGCGTGGAGTTCCGGACGGCGGCGCAGAAGTCGGGGAGGCGGCGCGGCAAGTCCCGGGCGGCGGGGAGGCGGATGGGCCGCGGGGGCCTCCCGCGGGCCGGGCGGCGGCGCGGCGAAGTGGGGCTCCCGCACGCCACGTGTCGACCGCTTGTAGGTCCGACGGAGCGGGCGGACGTGTCCGCTGCCCGGATTTTGTCCGGCGGCGGCGGGTGGAGTTTTTAGGGTTATGGGGAGAAAGAGACCCGGGATTTTTGTGAGGGGAACTATTTATAGGCATAGAGGGAGCTAGGAAGCTCCAAATGGAGTGCGGTTTTCGGCCACGCGATCATGATCGAACACTGAGATGATGGAGGAGGTTTAGGTGGGTTTTGGGCCAGAATGGCAGGGTGTTGGGCTGCAACACAAACGAGGCCTTCTCGGTCCCTCGGTTAACCGTTGGAGTATCAAACAAAGTCCAAATGGCACAAAACTTGACAGACGGTCTACCTGTAGTAAACCAAGGCCGCATGGCAAGTCTCGGTCCAATCCGGAAATGTTTAACACCCACACACGAAAAGAGGTAGAAAGGACCACCGGAGGAGATAGGAGCGCCGGAATGCAAAACAGACAACGGGGAAAATGCTCGGATGCATGAGACGAACACGTATGCAAATACAATGCACATGATGACATGATATTAGATGCATGAGAAAGGCAACAACACACGGAGACAAAAACCCGAACCCGAGGAAAATAAAATAACTTAGCGCCAGAAACGGCAAGAGTTGGGATACATATAAGGTAAATTACATCCGGGGTGTTACAGCAGGGCCCGACCCCGCGCATACTTCAGCCACCGTTGGGCCATTCGGATCACCAGGACGGAGCAAGGGGTGAGGGGCTACATGGCTAGTTAGGCTCTTGAGTCGCGATGCTCAGGAGTCCTCCTTGACGCGCAAACGGCCTGCGGGAAGAAGCCGCTAAAGTAGGCCTTAGTGTTCTACGTTGGGAGGGCCCGACCCCGCGCATACCTCAGCCGCCGCTGGGCCATCCAGATCACCAGGACGGACCAAGGGGTGAGGGGCTACGTGGCCAGTTAGGCTCATGAGTCGCGATGCTCAGGAGCCCCCCTTGACGCTCAAACAGACCTTCATACCTGTCCTCGCCGAGGTTCCGCTCAGGTGTTGTGCGCTACGACCAAGTCCGAAGGACCTGGCAGGGCGGCGTACGCTAGGCAGGGCCTGAGCGTAGTCCCCGTGCCCAGCCCCCCGCATGACTTTCCTGAGGGGAAAGCATTGCGATGAGGCTGGACACTGAGCCGGGTTGCTCCCTGAGATCGGTACGACCATGGGGCCGCCCTCAGTTGTTTATCACCAGCGCGGAGCGTAGCGCTTCTGCATTTGCACGGGCATAGCTGCTCCTCGACCGTGTCGACAGCTAGCACGGAGCATGGTTCTTCCACTGGTGCGTGGGTGAGGGCTCCCTCTGAGTGGAGCTCCCGGGGCATGTACAACCCCGCACTGACACGTGGCTTGCAAGGCAGGGCTAGACGAGGTGTGTCTGGGCACTCGTGAGCCAGTGCGGGACTCACAAGGCCCTACCTCGAGGTGGGTTGTGCCTGGTCTTTGTTCTTGATAGCTTCAGTAGTCGTGCGAGATGGTTAGGCAACCTGCGTCGAACGAATTTTCTGGAGGTGATCCCATGAGAAGGCCAGACACCAACGCCCCCGGTCAGTGACGTGAACAGGGCCGGCCTACTAGATAGACCTCAGCCGTTGAGTTTATCAACGCTGCAGGGACGGACCCAAGCATAGACGCCGTGCCAAGCCTACTCATAAGAGGAATCCTAAGGAAAGACAACCGACGCGCGGCTCCCGTGGCAACAAGGGCGACCGTGGATGGGGTATCGAAGTACCAGATAAGCAGGTGATAACCATAGAATGACTCAAGCAAAGGGGCGGGTTAGCTTAGATAGATGCAAGAGCGATACATGCCATAGGGACATACCCGAGCGGCCTGGGGATGATGCAGCCCAAGGGGCACCCCCAGCAGGGTAAGCTAAAGATACAAAAGGATACTTGTCCCAGGGACAGACCCGTGCAACTTGGGGATAATGCTGCCCGAGGGGCACCCCCAACTGAATGAACTGGAAAGAGTCACCTAATACCGTAGCCGGAGTGGTGTTGGAGTAGCTGAAGGTGTGTGCTGAAGGAGTCGTTCCTCATGAGCCGCCAGGGCCCTGAGCCTCAGGAGGCTCCAGGGGCTTGGGTGGTTCCTTGAGGGTCATCGCCATCTCCGCCAGGACAGGGTGATCTCTAGTCTCCCGAGCTGCCCGAATGCTCCACAGGTGGCGCTGGAACGTGACGGCCATGCTCGGCAAGCCAAACGGCATGCGAACGCAGCTGTGAGGTGGACCCTCGCACCGACCAACGCGCGAAGGCCAGAAGCTCTCTTGAGATGCGGCCTTGTTTAGCCCTGGAATGTCGACGCAGACGTGTAGCCTGCCATCCTCGCCAGGATGGGGAGATATATCGGGTGGTGGGCGGCGGTCGCCACATATGGCCCTTGCCTCTTGAAGCTCCTGGGTCGCCTTGATGATGAACTCCTGAGCACCGGGCGCTCCTCACCAAGTGCCCTCCTTAGGGAAATGTGCGGTGAAGCACGCCTTCACATGGTGCCTGTGCGCCTCCCTCATGATGTTGGGTAGGTCTGAGGCCCTCTAGAAGAGAGCCCGCGAGCCTTTCTCGAGGAGGGCGCCGGGCGCGCCTTCCTATGCGAGGGAGGGAGGCACCCCAGCTGCAGGTGCGGATCCTGAGGTGGTGCCGCTGGAGACGCCGCTCTCCTGAGGCCCTGGGTGGAGTAGCTGCTTCTGCTTCTTGGGGATGGCCTCAGGAAGGTACAGGGTGCCTTCGTTGTTGGGGTCTTCGGCTGCTGCAACTTGGTAGGCACGCTCGAGGGAGCACATCGCATCTCCTTCTTCACAAGGGACCGTGATGACTCCGCTGCTCCCTAGCATCTTGAGGACATTGTAGTCGTGGTGGGTCACTGCCATAAACTTGGCCAATGTTGGATATCCAAGGATGGCGTTCTATGGCAGACGGATGTGGGCGACGTCGAACTCGATGAGCTCGGTGCATTAGTTGTTAAGCTGGCCGAAGGTGACAGGGAAGCGGACCTGCCCTATCGGGGTGGTGGAGCCATCAGTCACTCCTGAGAAAGGCTTGGTAGGCTGTAGCTGATCGTATGGCACTTGGAGGCTATCGAATGTCTCGACGGACAGGACATTGAGCCCTACGCCGTCGTCGATGAGGGTCTTGGTGACTTGGACGTTGCTGATGACGGGTGAACAAAGCATCGGAAGGACGCCGGCGGTCGCCGCGCACTTGAGCTAGTCCGCCGAGCTGAAGGTGATGGCGCACTTGGACCACCTGAGCGGACACGTGAACTCGAGCCTGGGAAGGGCTGCGTTCACCTCAGGAGCAAACTGCTTGAAGATGCGCTGGGAAGCTAGGGCCTGAGCACCGCCCATGATGTAGGCGATAGCGTGTGGCTCCTGGAAGCCCCCATCCCCCCTCGTCCTGATGGTGGTCATCGTTCCTCCTTGGCGGTGGTGGCAACGGAGGGAGGCCAGCATTGCACTGAGGACGGTCCTCACGAGGCTGGTCCCTCCAGGCGCCCTCACGAGGCTGGTCCTGGCAGTGGTCCTCGCGAGGCAAGTCGCGCCACTCCTGATGGGGGCCGTGGTTGTCCCAGTGTCCCCCACTTCGTCCTCCTACTCGGCCGTAGCCCCGGTCATTGCACTCAGGCCACCGACCAAAGCGTCCACCTCGAATGACCCTGAGCTCTTGGCACTCGTTGGTGTTGTGGTTGTGTATGTTGTGGAAGACTCAGAACAGATGGCTGCTCTTAGATGGCTCGGTGTGGTCCCGGCCGTGCTTCATGTCCGGCTCTGCCGCGAGCACGGCTACTCCCTTGCGCTTCATGTCCTTGGCCTTCTTTCTTCTCTTCTGGGTCGGCAGCATGGAGCTCGAGAAGGGAGAGGCGCCCCTCCTCAGCTCTTGCGCACTTGGTCGCCATGTTAAACATATCCGGTGCCGTGCATAGCTCCTTGTGGGTGCCGAGCTCCTCCTTTATCTTGACGTCACGGATGCCATCAGAGAACGCTGAGATGATGGCCTCGTCCGTCACCTTGGGAATCTTGATGCGAACGATGTTGAAGCACTGGATGTACTTCTGCAGGGTCTCTCCTAGCTGCTGTTTGATGCGACGCAGGTCACCCACGACCCGTGGGCGGTCGCGAGTGCCCTGGAAGTTGGCGACGACGCGGTCGCGCATCTCACCCCAAGAGGAGACTGACCCCGGGGGCAAGTTTGGGAGCCACGAGCGAGCACCATCCTTGAGAGCCATGGGAAACCAGTTCGCCATGACTTTCTCGTCGCCATTAGCCGCCTCGATGCTCAGATCGTAGAGCTGCAAGAACACCGCAGGGTCGGGGGTGCCGTCGTAGCGCGGGGGCAGGTCTGGCTTGAACTTGCCAGGCCAAATTACGCTACGTAGCTCTGGAGTGAAGGCACGATAGCCTGTTGTGGCCATCAGGGCCCGCTGCGGGGGTGGAGCTTGATCTTGACGCCCACGCACCGCTGCCGCAGGCGGCACGCGGTCTTGACGTGGTGGCGCCGGGAGTGTAGGAGCGTCTTCTCGCGGTCAGGGAACTTCTTGGCATCTTCCTTCTCCATGCACGGGTGCCTGGCGCGGCGGGTCACTCCGAGGTGCCGCGCGTCTTGGTGCCAGGATGCCGTCTTGGTGCGGAGGTGGAGGAGGCGCTTCGTGAGCTACATCACCTGCAGCTAGGGGAGGGCGAGGCAGCGAGAAGATGGTACGGGGGAGCCCCCAGCAGTGCTAACGAGCTCGGCGATGCGTTCCAGCTAGTCCTCGTAGAGGTCGTCGACCGGGCGGTAGCGCAGGAGCTCACGTGCCATGAGCAGCACGGCCTGTGCGTCCATGGGCACGCGACGAGCGTGGGATGATGAGCCGGCTAGTGTCAGCGACGGGGTGGCGGTGCGGCCGTCCTGCCGCACAAAGGGGTGCAGCGATGATGCTTGCTGCTCGTTTCCCGCTGGACCGGGGGCACCATTGGCGGCGGGTGATGGAGACCGATGGAGAGACCCGCCGACAGGAGTTGTCTGAGCGACATGAGTGGCCAGGGTGACCCGGCGCTTGGCGCGGGCTTGGCGTGTGTCCGCCATAGACGTGGTGGAGCAGCGGAGTGTGGATTGATGGAGGAAAAGCTTCAACGCACCCCTACCTGGCGCGCCAAATGTCAGATTACGGGTTTTGACAAAACCCTTGAGGTTCGAACTCTGGGGTGTGCACGAAGATTTCTCTCCCCCTAGCTCACACTCTCACCACAATCTCAAGGCCTAGCACGCCGAATCCACGGAACAAGGGACACAAGAGTTTATACTGGTTCGGGCCACCGATGTGGTGTAATACCCTACTCCAGTGTGGTGTGGTGGATTGCCTTGTAGGTTGGGGATGAACAAGTATAAGGGAAGAACAACCTCCTGAGGAGAGGCATTCTCGAGCTCAATGAGCTTGTGTGTCTGCCTTGGTGGAATGGATCCAGTCCAAGATGAGTTCTCCTTCCTATGGTGGTGGCTAGTCCTATTTATAGAGGCCCTGATCCTCATCCCAAATGTTTAAGCGAGAAGGGATCCCACAACAGCCAATTTGAAGGGGGACACCTAGTACAAGCTATCCTGACAAAAGGTGGTCTTCGCCTGCCAAGGGCTCTGGTGATGACGCCATCGTGGGCTCCGCGGTGACCTCCATCCTGCCGTCCTACTAGTCTTGGTCTCGTTGCACCAATATGGAAACCTTTGCCTGATGCCTCTGGACTCCTCGACTACGATTGCCCCTTTAGCACCAAACAGCAACAAGTGCTCTGCACCCGCTGGTGCCCTCCTGGCCTTGGTCGTCATGGCTCACGTCATGCGAACCTCGCGAGGTGCTCCTTGCATAGATCTCTCCGCTCCTCGTGAGCCAGCCTAGTGAGGCTGCCCATGAGGAGGTCTTGTGTCATCCGCCTCGCGAGGCTTGGCCCTTCACGAGGGTCTTGAGTGTTTGCTGATGAAGGTGGGCCGTACCAGGCCGCTGGATGAGCCATGCCCTGGGCCGTAGGCAGGCAAGTCTGGGGACCCCATTCCCAGAACGCTGACAAGGTGAACGACCACGGAGGGGTTCTTCATCATCACCCTTGCTCCTCCGATGATGTGTGGGTTGTTTACCATAGACCTCAGGGTCCGTAGGTAGTAGCTAGATGGCTTATTCTCTCTTTTTGATCTTCAATACAATGTTCTCCTCGATGTTCTTGGAGATCTACTTGATGCAACCCTTTTCTACGTTGTGTTTGTTGGGATCCGATGAATTGTGAGTTTATGATCAGATCTATCTATGAATATTATTTGAGTCTTTGTTGAACTCTTATATGCGTGATTGTCATAGCCTTGTATTTCTTCTCCTAAACTTTGGTTTGGTTTGGCCAACTAGATTGATTTTTCTTGCCATGGGAAGAGGTGCTTTGTGATGGGTTCGATCTTGCGGTGCTCAATCTCAGTGACAGAAGGAGACATGACATGCATGCATCGTTGCCATTAAGGATAAAAAGGTGGGGTCTATTCCTATGTGAATAGATCTTGTCTACATCATGTCATCGTTCTTATTGCATTACTCTGTTTCTTCACGAACTTAATACACTAGATGCATGCTGAATAGAGGTCGACGTGTGGAATAATAGCAGTAGATGCAGGCAGGAGTCGGTCTACTAATCTTGGATGTGCTGCCTATATACATGATCGTTGCCTTGGATATTGTCATAATTATTTGATTTTCAATCTATTGCCCAACAGTAGTTTGTTTACCCACTGTATGTTAATTTCTCGAGAGAAGCCTCTAGTGAAATCTATGACCCCCGGGTCTATTTTCTATCATATTGCTTTAGATCTATTAATCCAAAAATACATTGCTGCATGTTTTTTTGTGTGTTTTTGTTTGATCTATTCAACCAATCTCAGACAATTTAATCTATCTCAATACCGAGGGGGGATTGACAACCTCTCTTACGCATTGGGTTGCAAGTTTGGTGGATCCTCCTACTGGATTGATATCTTGGTTTCATAATTGAGGGAAATACTTACCATTAGTTTATTTCATCATCCTCTCCTCTTTGGGGAAATAACCAACATGGATACAAGCAATCATGCTCTTGTATTCTCTGGGGGTTGAAAAATATGAAGTGCATTAAAAAGTATGAACTAGTTGCTCGGTTTGTCATCGGAGTTGTGCATGAAAAATACTTTGTGTTAAGAAGATAGAGCATGACAAGGCTATAGGATTTTGTAGGGATAACGTTCTTTATCATTGATATTTTGAAAGACATGCTTTTTGTTGGGATGCCTGAGTATTGATGTCTTCATATCAAATTATAGACTATTGTTTTGAATCACTCGTGTCTTAATATTCATGCCGTGATTAGATTATATGATCAAGATTATGCTAGGTAGTATTCCACATCAAAATTTATCTTTTTTATCATTTACCTACTCGAGGACGAGCAGGAATTAAGCTTGGGGATGCTGATACGTCTCCGTAAAATCTATAATTTCTGATTGTTTCATCCCAATATTCTACAACTTTCATATACTTTTGGCAACATTTTATGTTATTTCTGGGACTAACATATTGATCCAGTCCCCAGTGTTAGTTCCTGTTTGTCGCATGCTTTTTTGCAGAATATCCATATCAAACAAAGTCCAAACGCGATAAAAATTTATGGAGATTTTATTTTCAAATATATGTGATTTTTGGGAAAAAGAATCAACATGAGACGATGCCCGAGGGGGCACAAGCTCAGACGGGCGCGGCGGGAAGGCTTGTGGGTCCCCTGTATGGCGGTTGGTGCCCTTCTTTAGCTGCTAGAAAGCTAATATCCGGATAAAATAATGTTAAAATTTCAACCCAATCGGAGTTACGGATCTTCGGGAATTTAGGAAACGGTGAAAGGCCAGAAAACAGGAACGTGAAACAGAAGAGAAGAGAGAGAGAGAGAGATCCAATCTCGGAGGTGCTCCTGCCCCTCCGTCACCATGGAGGCCATGGAACAGAGGGGAAACTCTCCTCCCATCTAGGGGGAGGCCAAGAAAGAAGGAGGGGGATCTCTCCCCCTCTCTCTCGGTGGTACCAGAACACCGCTGGGGCAACCATCGTGATGGCGATCTACACCAACAACTTTGCCGCCATCATCACCAACTCTCCCCCCTCTACGCAGCGGTGTAACACCGCTTCTCCCATTTTAATTTCTACTTAAACATGGTGCTTAATGCTACATATTATTATCCAATGTTGTGTTGCCATCCTATGATGTTTGAGTAGATTCGTTTTGTCCTATGGGTTGATTGATGATGGTGATTGGTTTGAATTGTATGTTTCATTTTGGTGCGTCCTATGGTACCCTCTGTGTCGCGCAAGCATGAGGGATTCCCGCTGTAGGGTGTTGCAATATGTTGATGATTCTCTTATGGTGGGTGGCGTGAGTGACGGAAACACATACCCGAGTAAGGGGGTTGTTGCGCATGGGAGTACATAGGACTTGATACTTAATGTTATGGCTAGGTTTTACCTTGATGTCTACTACGCAACATTATGCTTGTAGACACGTGTTGGGCCTCCAAGCGCAGAGTTCTGTAGGACAGTAGCAATTTTCCCTCAACTAGATGACGTAAGGTTTATCAATGCGTGGGAGGTGTAGGATGAAGATGGTCTCTCTCAAACGACCCTGCAATCAAATACAAGAAATCTCTTGTGTCCCCAACACACCCAATACAATGGAAAATTGTATAGGTGCACTAGTTCGGCGAAGAGATGATGATATAAGTGTAATATTGATGACAAAAATATATATTTATAATCTTAATAAATAAAAATAGCAAGGTATAAAGCAGTAAATGGGCAGAAAAATGGTATTGCAATGCTTGAAAATGAGGCCTAGGGTCCGTACTTTCGCTAGTGCAATCTCCCAACAATGCTAATATAACTGGATCATATAACCACACCTCAAAGTGCAATGAAGAATCACTCCAAAGTTCCTATCTAGCGGAGAACATAAGAAGAAATTGTTTGTAGGGTACGAAACCACCTCAAAGCTATTCTTTGCAATCAATCTATCCTAGAGTTCATACTAAAATAACAACAAGCTATTCTTTCCGATCGATCTAACCAAGAGTTTGTACTAAAATAACACCAAAGCAAATTCAGATTCATAATACTCAATCCAACACAAAGAACTTCGAATAGTGTCCCAAGATTTCTACCGGAGTAACAAAGACAAGAACGAGCATCAACCCCTATGCATAGATTACCCCAATATCACCTCGGGAATCCACGAGTTGAGTGCCAAAACATATATCAAGTGAATCAATAAGATACCCCATTGTCACCACGAGTATTCAATTGCAAGACATATATCAGTGCTCTCAAATCCATAAAAGTATTCAATCTGATAACAACAAAATCTCAAAGGGAAAAACTCAATTCATCACAACAAGATAGAGAGGGGAAAACACCATATCATCCGAGTATATTAAAAAAGCCCGCGATACATCAAGATCATGACATCTCAAGAACGCGCGCGAGAGAGAGAGAGATTAAACACATAGCTACTGGTACAAACCCTCAGCCCCGAGGGTGGACTACTCCCTCCTCATCGTGGTGGCCGCCGGGATGATGAAGATGGCCACCGGTGATGATTTCCCCCTCCGGCAGAGTGCCGGAATGGGGTCTAGATTTGTTTTCGGTGGCTACAGAGCCTTGAGGCGGCGGAACTTATGATCTAGGTTAATCCCGAGGGTTTCTGGAATTTTTGGGAATTTATAGGGTAAAGAGGGGGTGCGGGAGGCCACCGAGGTGGGCACAACCCACCTGGGCGTGCCTAGGCCCCCAGACTCACCCTGGTGGGTTGTGCCCCCCTTGGGGCACCCCCAAGGTGCTTCTTTGGCCCATCCTGGGTGTTCTGGTCCATAAAAAATCTCCGAAAATTTTCGCAGTGTCTGGACTCCGTTTGATATTGATTTCCCGCGATGTAAAACACAAGCAAAAAACAGCAACTGGCACTGGGAACTGGGTCAATAGGTTAGTCCCAAAAAATGATATAAAGTTGCTGTAAAATGATTGTAAAACATCCAAGAATGATGATATAATGGCATGAATACTTCATAAATTATAGATACGTTGGAGACGTATCAGCATCCCCACGGTTAACTCCTACTCGTCCTCGAGTAGGTAAATGATAAAAGAAATATTTTATGAAGTGTGAATGCTAGCAAAGTGCATAAGTTTGATCAATGATAATTTCAATCACTTTTCCTAGCATCATGACAACAACTCTTTCATTTAAAACTTCTCATGTTATAGTAGCAACCAATTCACATGTTAAGGTTGAAACAATGAATTCTCTTGAAACTCAACAACCAATGTACTTAGTTACCAAGCAATTGTAATTCAACTTATTCAACAGAGTGTAAGTAAGAGCTCCACATACTCAACCATCATATAGTCTTCTATGATTGCTAACACTCACCGCATACACATGAGCAAAATGTTTCAACCGGACACATAGAAAGATTGGGGCTCATAATATCGCCTCCCAACGTATTCACCTCAAGGGTGATGTCAACAATAATAACTCATGCTACCCATATCCAACTGGATATATGTTCCTATATCTTTCCTCACCATATGATGCTTGCCAAAAGAGAAAAATAAAAAGGAATAAAGAGAATAACTTTGACTTTTGCATAAAAGTAAATACTGAAAAGTAAAAGATAGGCCCTTCGCAGAGGGAAGCAGAGGTTACCATGCACTTATTTGTTTGTATGATCAAACCCTTAGTGCAAAAGAATGTCACATTATATTGCCCCTTATGATAGCAACATTTATTATGCAGTCTGTCGCTTTTATTCTTTGTCATCACAAGTTCCTACAACGCTCAATTTTCTCTTACACTAAATGATCTAACACTTTTAGAAGCAATTTTTATTGCCTTATTGCACCGATGACAACTTACTTGAAGGATCTTATTCAATCCTTAGGAAGGTATGGTGGACTCTTGAAAATAAGATTTGGGTTTAAGGGGTTTTGGATGCACAAGCACTACTAGGGAAAAGCCTAGTAGTAGCGCGGGTTTTTAGGCTATCAGCAGCACGGGGGGGCGCGCTACCAATAAGGCGCTACAGCTAACTCCTAGTAGTAGTGCTGTATTCACCCGCGCTACTACTATTGACTATAGCAACAGCGCTTTTACAGAACGCGCTGCTATTAGTTAGCTGTAGCGATTTCCTAGCCCTATGCTACTGCTATATCTTTCATCATTTCAACCCCGTTTCAGCTTCAATAAACTACAATTTCGAGATACTAGGTACTACTAGATATCAATTTCATAAAGGCATAAAGCATTATAGGTACTAGGTAGTATTCCCTCGGTTCCAAATTACTCGTCGTGGTTTTAGTTCAAATTTGAACTAAAACCACGACGAGTAATTTGAAATGGAGGGAGTACTAGATAACAATTTCATATATACTCAACATGCATCCTCAAGCAGTACTAGGTGATATCGACAACGATCATCATATGTAGTTTTAGATGATATCGATGACGATCATCATATGTAGTTCTACATGATATCGACGGTAATCAACATATGTAGTTCTAGATGATATAGCCACACACACACATATGTAGTTCTAGATGATATCAACGACGATCATCATCCTCAAGCCTGGACAATAGGTGTTCCTAGTAGTAATTAGGATGGCCTGTCCAACACGAAGATTCTTGCCAACGAGGAATCTCTTCCAGCCAACCGAGTTTAAATGTGTGCAACCGCCGTCTGTGTCCATGTGGTAAGTACAGGTGGTGACAGAGCCCCTTGCGGTAAGGCGTAGTCCAGCTGAGCCTTCTTCATCAGGCTCGATACCACAACCCGCAGATAGGTTCTTTGGCAATTTCTGAATAAGAAAAACATATCAATTAATAAATAGCTTGGCACATACTCTTGCAAATATATTTCTATTAAGTCTACATTTCTACACTATCAAAAGACATAGTACTACACATTTGTACTAATTAATCATGAATTCTACTAATAAGTATATATGGATTATCTACTAGATTCCACATAGCATATCATCGACTAGATTCCACATAGCTTATCATTGGACTCTACACTAAGCATATCATCGGATTCACTAAACATATCATCGGATAATTTGCATTTGTAAGTATAACAATAAAGCACACACACACACACACACATATATATATATATATATATATATATATATATATCATCAACTTACTACAGTTAGTATAAAATACCATTTCATGCCGATCGACCATGGTACTTGTCAGGTGGGTCACGAATGGCACCCCGACAAAGTCATCACGTGGCGGAATTATGTCCCATAGGTTGCGCACCTCCTCCTCGCTCAGCCTCATTCTTTGAGCTACGATGGCTTCACGAAGTGGGTTCTCATCATCTTCATCATCTTCGTCATCTTCATCATCTTCGTCATCTTCATCATCTTCCACCAGGTTGAGATATATGACGGCCAGCTTGGGTCTTTCTGCTCTGAAGGAGAACCTGATCAACTCACCACCAGTAAGACGCATGTGGGCGACGAAACGGGCCCATCCATCTCCTCCAATCTGTGACATATTGCTTCCTTTCTCGACCTCCATAGAGTACGGGCCCCCAGGAGCCTCAAATGTCACAGTGTCTCCTGTCAGCTTGTTGAATTTCAACCTCACATTGCATGGGACGATCTGTGTAAAAAAAAGCAAAATGACACAATGCAGTAATGTCAACACTAAAAATAAAATAGTTGTTACATTTCATCTAATTTCTTACCGCCGCATGACGAAAACTCGGTTGGAAGTAGATGCCGAACAGCTTGTCAGTTGCAAGGCTGCTGGCGCACCTTGACTTGCACAGTCGACATAGTGGTGGTGGTGGCGGCGCCATTTTCCTAAAGCAGTATGAGCAAAGGATTAATGATCCACTTCACAGGAAAGAAAAACAGTAGCATGTGATTGTAACTAAATTGGCACCTACATTTTGCCAAAAAATAACTTATTACAAAAAAACAAAAACATCTACATATCCATGTACAGAAAAAATAACAATAAAATGACGCATACTAAATCAACTAGCCTACTAAATCAACTAAATCAACTAGCCTACTAAATCAACAAAATCAAAATGTTCTAAATCAAATAAATCAACTAGCCTACTAAATCTACTAAATCAAAATGTTCTAAATCAACTAAATCAACTAGCCTACTAAATCAACTAAATCAAAATGTTGCATATGAACTAGCCTACTAAATAAAAATGTAGCAGGGAGGAGGGAGAAGGAGGGGCGACTCGAGGAGGGAGAAGAGAGTAGGACGGAGGAAGAAGCCGGAGCGAGGAGGGGCCGGCCGGCGGCGAGTCGAGGGAGGACGGAGGAGGAGGGCGGTACCAAGTCCAGCGAGGAGGAGGAGTTGACGGCATCACAAAGGGAAGAGGGGTAGGCGAC
>NC_041392.1:420912258-420966971 GCF_002162155.2 Triticum dicoccoides | reverse complement strand
GAGTGAGTCTGAGTGTGTGAGTGTGTATCGCGGAGAGGAGCGGTAGTGGGGTGGAGATAGCTAGTTTTAGCAGTAGCGCTCTAAAGGCGAAGGCGCTACTGCTAAACTACCTATCAGTAGCGCTGTCTGAGTAAATGCGCTGCTGCTAGAACTAGCTTCGTGGCGGGGTCGTGGGAATTTTAGTAGTAACATGTTTTTGACATAATGCGCTACTGCTAGAACTTTATCTGCAGCGCGGTTTGCACAGGCGCGCTACTGCTACTTAGCACCAGCGTGCTTTTTTGACCCTCGCTACTGCTAAAATTCTGTGTATAAGGTTTTCCCTAGTAGTGAAGTAGTATCTCTACTTGGTGCGGAATTTTTAGCTAGCAAAGATGGGGGAAAGCACCACATGTTGAAGGATCTACGACAATATAACTTCTATGTGAATATGAACAAACATAAATCATTACTTTGTCTTCCTTGTCCAACTCAACAATTTTGGCGTATAATATTTTGATGGGGGCTCACAATCACAAAAGATTTCCAGGATGGTATATTTGCATGTGAAAGTTCTCTTCCTTCTACTAATTATTCGTGAATTGCTTGTATGACCAATATTGTGATTGTCAAGCCTTAAAATATTTCACTTTCTAAACCCAATGTGAAGCTACCACTAGGCATGATATGATTTCAACTTCATGACATTCAATTCATTCAACAATTTACTCATAGGATATAAGTGAAGCACACGAGTAAATGACAAACTACTCCAAAAAGATATAAATGACGATCATGAGCATAATATTTCTTTCTCTCAAATTAATTTAAGTGAAGCAAGAGAGAATTTCTTCAAAAATACTAAAGCACACAATGCTCAAAAAGATATAAGTGAAGCACTAGATAAATTCCATAGAAAATAGCTTCGTTGATGGGACGTGAGTGCCGCTTACCTAGCCTCCCTGGCAACTATTTGAGGACTCGATAATTGTTGATGAAGAAAGGTGGGATGCCTACCGGGGCATCCCCAAGCTTTGAAATATTATCTTGGGATTCCTTGGGCATCCCCAAGCTTGAGATTTTGTGTCTCATTAATTCTTCTCATATCACGGTTTTCCTAAATCTCAAAAGCTTCATCCACACAAAACTTAAGAAGAACTCGTGAGATAAGTTAGTATAAATCAATGCAAAAAACCGTACCATTCACTACTGTAGCAAATCACTAAAATTATTATTCAAAATTTCATACTAAATGCCTCTGCATATTTAATACTCCTATCCTCAAATAGAATCATTAAACAAGCAAACATATGCAAACATAACAGCAATCTGCCAAACCAGTACAGTCTGTAAAGAATGCAAGAGTATCAATACTTCTTAAACCCCCAAAATTATGAAACAAATACCACACTGTAGAATATTCTCAGAGATTATTTTGCAAAAAGTTTCAAATTTTTATCATATTCTGACTTTTCTAGGGAATTTTTGCAATATCAACAAACTTTCTATTTTGAAACAGCAACATGTATACTTGCAAAATAAGCATAGTAAAGGCTATCAATCCCACTTTTATTGAAATAAAAGATGCAAAAAATTATTATAAAAAATAGCAAGCAAATCCTAACAAAATAAATTGACGCTCCAAGCAAAACACATATCATGTGACGAATGAAAACATAGCTCCAAGTGAGGTTACCGATAATGTTGAAGACGAAAGAGGGGATGCCTTCCGAGGCATCCCCAAACTTAGTTGCTTGGATCTTCCTTGAATATTACCTTGGGGGTGCCTCGGGAATCCCCAATCTTAGGGTCTTGTCACTCCTTATTCTCCTCATATCGACATCTCACCCAAAACTTGAAAACTTCAATCACACAAAACTTAACAAAACTTTGTGAGATAGGTTAGTATGATAAAGAGCAAACCATTTCACTTTTGGTACAGTAAAATACAAGATTCATAATCGTTCTCACACAATTCCTACTGTAGCACTTCATTTCCACAATTTATATTGAGCAATATAAGCCATGGAAACTAGTAAACAAGCAAACTATGCATTAAAAACAGAATCTGTCAAAAACAGACCAGTCTGTAGTATTCTGTACTCCAACCATACTTATGCTACTAAAAAATCCTGAAAACTAGGAAAGCCTGGGGAATTTGTATATTAATCTTCTGCAAAAAGAATCAACTCAAAATCACTCTTCTGTTAAAAATGAGAATTATTTTCGTGAGCACAAAAGTTTCTGTTTTTCAGCAAGATCAAATCAACTATCACCGTAAGCCATCCCAAAGGTCTTACTTGACACTTCATTGAAACAAAAGCAATAAAACATGGTTACTACAGTAGCCTAATCATGTGAACACATGAAAACAGTAGGGGTAAATGTTGTGTTGTTTTCCAACAAGCGCTTTTCTTTAATGCCTTTTAGCTAGGCATGATGATTTCGATGATGCTCTCATAAAAGATAAGAATTGAAACATAAAGAGAGCATCATGAAGCACATGACAAGCACATTTAAGTCTAACCCACTTCCTGTGAATAGGGTTTTGTGAGCAAACAATTTATCGGAACAAGAATCAACTAGCATAGAAAGGCAAAACAAGCATAACTTCAAAACTTTCAACACATAGAGAGGAAACTTGATATTATTGCAATTCCTACAAGCATAAGTTCCTCCCTCATAATAATTTTCAGTAGAATCATGAAGAAATTCAACAATATAACCATCACATAAATCATTCTTTTCAGGACACAAAAGCATAAAAAACTTATTACTCTCCACATAAGCAAATTTATTCTCATGAATAGTAGTGGGAACAAACTCAACAAAATAACTATCATGTGATTGGAAATTAAAATCATGATGACAAGTTTCATGGTTATCATCATTCAAAATAGCATACATGTCATCACCATTATCATCATAGATAGCAACTTTGTCATCATAGTCAATTGAAGCCTCATCCAAAATGGTGGATTCATCACTAAATAAAGTTATGGCATCTCCAAATCCACTTTTATCAATGTAATCATCATAAATAGGAGGAATGCTTTCATCATAATAAATTTTCTTCTCAAAACTTGGGGGACTAAACATATCATCTTCATCAAACATAGCATCCCCAATCTTATGGCTTTGCATATCATTAGCATCACGGATATTCAAAGAATTCATACTAGCAACATTGCAACCATGCTAATCATTTATACCAAACATTCTATTGAATTCTTCTTCTATAAATTGAGCACAATTTTCCTTTCCATCATTTTCATGAAAGATATTATAAAGATGATCAATAATACGATGCAACCTCAATTCCATTTTTATGTAGTTTTCCTTTATAAACCAAACTAGTGATAAAACAAGAAACTAAAAGATTAAATTGTAAGATCTAAAGATATATACCTTCATGCACTCACCTCCCCGGCAACGGCGCCAGAAAAGAGCTTGATGTCTACTACGCAACGTTATTCTTGTAGACACGTGTTGAGCCTCCAAGCGTAGAGTTTTGTAGAACAGTAGAAATTTTCCCTCAAGTGGATGACCTAAGGTTTATCAATCCGTGGGAGGTGTAGGATGAAGATGGTCTCTCTCAAACGACCCTGCAATCAAATACAAGAAATATCTTGTGTCCCCAACATACCCAATACAATGGAAAAATGTATAGGTGCACTAGTTCGGCAAAGAGGCGATGATAAAAGTGTAATATTGATGGTAGAAATATATTTTTATAATCTGAATAAATAAAAACAGCAAGGTAGAAAATAGTAAACGGGCGCAAAAACTGTATTGCAATGCTTGAAAAATGAGGCCTAGGGTCCGTACTTTCGCTAGTGCAATCTCTCAACAATGCTAATATAATTGGATCATATAACCACCCCTCAAAGTGCAACGAAGAATCACTCCAAAGTTCCTATTTAGCGGAGAACATAAGAAAAAATTGTTTGTACGGTGGAAAACCACCTCAAAGCTATTCTTTCCGATCAATCTATCCTAGAGTTCATACTGAAATAACAACAAGCTATTCTTTCTAATCGATCTAACCAAGAGTTCGTACTAAAATAACACCAAAGAAAATTCAGATTCATAATACTCAATCGAACTCAAAGAACTTCAAAGGGTGCCCCAAGATTTCTACCAGAGAAACAAAGACAAGAACGTGCATCAACCCCTATGCATAGATTACCCCAATGTCACCTCGGTAATCCACGAGTTGAGTGCCAAAACATATATCAAGTGAATCAATACGATACCCATTGTCACCAAGAGTATTAAATTGCAAGACATATATCAAGTGCTCCGAAATTCATAAAAGTATTCAATCTGATAACAAAGAAATCTCAAACGGAAAAACTCAATTCATCACAACAAGGTAGAGAGAGGAAAACACCATATGATCCGACTATATTAACAAAGCCCGCGATATATCAATATCGTGACATCTCAAGAACACGAGAGAGAGATTAAATACATAGTTACTGGTACAAACCCTCAGCCCCGAGGGTGGACTACTCCCTCCTCATGGTGGTGACCGCCGGGGTGATGAAGATGGCCACCGGTAATGATTTCCCACTCTGGCAGAGTGCCGAAACGGGGTTTAGATTAGTTTTTGGTGGCTATAGAGCCTTGTGGCAGCGGAACTTCTGATCTAGATTAACCCTGAGAATTTCTAGAATTTATGGGAATTTATAGGGTAAACAGGGGGTGTGGGAGGCCACTGGGGTGGGCACAACGCACCTGGACGCGCCTGGGCCCCCAGGCGTGCCCTGGTGGGTTGTGCCCCCTCGAGGCACCCCCAGGTGCTTCTTTGGCCCATCCTGGGTGTTCTGGTCCATAAAAAATCTCCAAAAAGTTTCGCGGTGTTTGGACTCTGTTTGATATTGATTTCCTACGATGTAAAAAACAAGCAAAAAATAGCAACTGGCACTGGGCACTGGGTCAATAGGTTAGACCCAAAAAATGATATAAAGTTGCTATCAAATGATTGTAAAACATCCAAGAATGATGATATAATGGCACGAATACTTCATAAATTATAGAGACGTTGGAGACGTATCATACCTTAATGATCTTTGTTAGTTGCGGATGCTTGCTAGAATTCCAATCATAGGTGCATATGATGCAAGTACGGAAAGTATGTTAGCTCATGCCTCTCCCTCATATAAAATTTTAATAATGATTATCAGTCTAGTTATCGATTGCCTAGGGACAAGTCCTTCTCTTATGCTAAAAAAATCTTTCTACTAAACAACTAACTTTTTTTTCTTGCAAATTACTCTTAGTTTTATTGTCGCTAAGTACATCTAGTTTTATCCTTGCAAACTGATCCCTACACCTGTGAAATAGTTTCATACTTGTTCTAGGAAAAGCGAATGTGAACTGTGTGTAGAGTTGTATCGGTCATTGATAGAACTTGAAGGGGATATAACTCCTACCTTGAGCTCCTCGTTGGTTTCAACACTCTTATTTATTGAAAAAGCTACAATTGATCCCCTATACTTGTGGGGTATTAGTGGGTGGTGAGGGGAACGTTGCATGAAAATCAAAAAAATCCTACGGAACACCCAAGATATAATCTAGGAGATGCTTAGAAACGAGAGGGGAGAGTGTCTACATACCCTTGTAGATTGAAAGTGGCAGTATATATAGCGCGGTTGTAGTCGTACTCTTCACGATCCAATCGTGATCCAATCCGATGAAGTACCGAATGGACGACACCTCCTTGTTCAGCACACGTATGCTTAGATGACGTCTTCTCCTCCTTGATCCAGCAAGAGAAGGGGGGTAAGTAGATGGGATCTCAACCAGCACGGCGGCTTGGTGGAGATGGTGGTGGTGTAGTGCCGGCAGGGCTTCGCCGAACGTTGTTGGAATCGATCTGAGGAGAAAACGAAGTTATGGGAGAGGCAGGGCTGTCGTCGGGGCGCGCTAATTGGTGTGTTCTGCCCCTCCCTCTCCCCCACTATATATAGGAGGCAAGGGGGAGGGATGGGGCGCAGCCCTAGCCCCTCCTCCAAGGATGGGGCATGGTCATTGGGAGGTTTCCTCCCTCGCCAAGGCACCTAGGGGGGTGCCTTCCCCCTTAGGACTCTTTCTCCTCCTTCCCTTGGATGCATAGGCCTCTTGGGGATCATGCCCCTTTCCCATATAGGCCAAGGCGAACCCCTATAGTCCATGTGGGCCCCCGGGGCATGTGGATCCCCAGACCCCTTTCAGCACTCCTGGTACAATACCGATAACGCCAAAAACTTTTCCGACGACCAAAATAGGACTTCCTATATGTAAATATTTGCGTCTGGACTATTCCAGAGCTCCACATGATGTACAGGATCTCATCTCGGACTCCGAACAACATTTGGTTACTAATGCACATATCCTAATACTACTCTAGCGTCATCGAACATCAAGCGTGCAGACCCTACGGGTTCGAGCATCATGTAGACATGACTGAGACACCTCTCCAGTCAATAACCAATAGCGAGACCAAGATTCCCATATTGGTTCCTACATATTCCACAAAGATCTTTTATCGATTGAACCACGATGTCGAGGATTTGATTAATCTCGTATGCTATTCCCTTTGTCCAGCAATATGTTACTCCCCTGAGATTCGATCGTTGGTATCTCCATACCTCGTTCAATCTAGTTATCGGCAAGTCCCTTTACTCGTTCCGTAATACAAGATCCCATGACTAACTCATTAGCCACATTGCTTGCAAGCTCTTTATGATGCTGTATTACCAAGAGGGCCCAAAGATATCTCTCCGTCATATGGAGTGACAAATCCCAGTCTTGATGCATGCAACTCAACACACACCTTCGGAGATACCTGTAGAGAACCTTTATGATCACCCTATTACGAAGTGCCGTATGATAGCATACAAAGTATTCCTTCAGTATCTGGGAGTGACATGATCTCATGGTCTAAGGAACTGATACTTGACATGAAGAAAGTTGTAGCAAATAACTAAACGATCTGATGCTAAGCTTACGGTTGGGTCTGTCCATCACATAATTCTCCTAATAATGTGATCCCGTTATCAAATGACAACTCGTGTGTATGGTTAGGAAACCATAACCATGTTTGATCAACGAGCTAGTCTAGCAGAGGCTTACTAGGGACACTGTGTAGTTTATGTATCCACACCTGTATTTAAGTTTCCGGTCAATACAAATCTAGCATGAATAATAAAAATTTATCATGAACGGGAAATATGATAATAACAAATTTATTATTGCCTCTAGGGAATATTTCCAACAGTCTCCCACTTGCACTCGAGTCAATAATCTACTTTACATAGTAATGAATCTAACACCCATGTAGTCCTGGTGCTGATCATGTTTTGCTCGTGGAAGAGGTTTAGTCAATGGGTCTACCACATTTAGATCTGCATGTACTTTGCAAAGTTCCATGTCTCCATCCTAATCACGAATGGAGTTCAAGCGGTGCTTGATGTGCTTGGTCTTCTTGTGAAACATGGGCTCCTTGGCAATAGAAATTGCACCAATGTTGTCACAAAAGATTGTCATTGGATCCGATACACTAGGCATAACTCCTAGATCGGATATGAACTCCTTCATCCAGACTCCTTGCCGCACTGCTTCCGAAGTAGCTATATATTCCGCTTCACATGTAGATCCCTCTACGACGCTTTGCTTGGAACTGCACCAACTGACTGCTCCACCATTCAATATAAATACGTATACGGATTGAGACTTAGAGTCATCCGGATTTGTGTCAAATCTAGCATCGATGTAACCCTTTACGATGAGCTCTTCGTCACCTCCATAAATAAGAAACATGTCCTTAGTCCTTTTCAGGTACGTAAGGATATTTTTTACTGTTGTCCAGTGATCTACTACTGGATCACTTTGGTACCTCCCTGCCAGACTTATGGCATACATTATAGAGCCTATGGCCGAGGCTTAGGGGACGACTTTCTTCATTTATCTTTCTTCTACGGTGGTCGATCTTCGAGTCTTACTCAACTTCATACCTTGCAACACAGACAAGAACCCTTTCCTTCACTGGTCCATTTTAAACTTCCTCAAAATCTTATCAAGGTATGTGCTTTCTGAAAGTCCTATTAGGCATCTTGATCTATCTCTATAAATATTAATGCCCAGTATGTAAGCAGCTTCACCTAGGTCTTTAATTAAAAAACTCTTGTTCAAATAACCTTTTATGCCTTCCAAAATTCTATATCATTTACAATCAACAATATGTCATCCACATATAATATTAGAAATGCTACAGAGCTCCCACTCACTTTCTTGTAAATACAAGCTTCTCTGTAAGTTTGTATAAAACCAAAAGCTTCGATCACTTCATCAAAGCATATATTCCAACTCTGAGATGCTTGCACCAGTCCATAGATGGATCGCTGGAGCTTGCATACCTTGTTAGCATCCTTAGAATAGATAAACCTTTCGGTTGCATCATATACAACTCTTCCTTAAGAAACCCATTAAGGAATGTTGTTTTGATGCCCATCTGCCGGATTATACAATCATAAAATGCGGCAATTGCTAACATAATTCTAACAAACTTAAGCATTGCTTCGGACGAAAAAGTCTCAACTTAGTCAACCCCTTGAATTTGTCAGAAACATTTTGCGACAAGTCGAGCTTTATAGGCGGGGATTACCACCAACTTCTGTCTTCTTCTTAAAGATCCATTTATTCTCAATGGCTTGCCGGTCATCGGGCAAGTCCACCAAAGTCCATACTTTATTCTCATACATGGATCCTACCTCGGATTTCATGGCCTCAAGACATTTGTTGGAATCCAGGCTCACCATTGGTTCTTCATAGTTCGTAGGTTCGCAGTTGTCTAACAACATGACTTCTAGGACGGGATTACCGTACCACTCTGGAGCAGAACGTGTCCTGATCGACCTATGAAGTTCAGTAGTAACTTGATACGAAGTATCATGATCATCATGTTGAGTTCTACTGTAGGGTGGGTCGACTGCAAAATAAAATTTTCCTACATGCAGAACAACCAAGAACATGTTATGGGAGATGGATCACAGATCATTACAAGTAGACGTGCGGTGTCGTGCAGCGGAAGTAGAGTTGGGGCAGCGCGTCCAGAGTCATCTCCTCCTCGTCCGATCTCGCTCGAACAGCAGGTACGTCAGATCCCACGTACTAGATTGATAGAGCGGTGCAAGCGCACCACATCTAATGGTATCCGCGAGTGCAGGAGGAACACCGTGCGACGGACTGCTAGGTCCGATCACAAAGTCGGCGGCGAGTGGAGGTGGCTATTCGCAACACATGCAAAACCTAGTGACAATGCCGAAGCGATCAACTGAATGAGCGTGCCGGACCTCCACTTTATATAGGCATTCGTCGTGGGCTCAACACTTGGGCGTCACACGGATCCTAAGGTCCAAAGACTGCTTGGCCTAGATCTGAGTCTGAATAGAATCACACCTGACTCGTTGAGTCAGATCCGACCTCATAGGTTTCTTCCCCTAAGCGCGCGACCCCTTAGGTTCTTGTTCACTTGGTCGCGAGTCAGATCACATCTAACTCGGCTAGTCGGTAGTGGCCTCTAGATCCGAGTCTGAATAGAATCACACCTGAAGCTGGTTAGGCGAACCTGTACATCACACTTTTTTCCTTTGCCACACGATATATGTTGTCGGGCTCAAGGCGAGTCTGTAATCCTTGTGCTAGCCCGACCTCTTTCTCGTTCCAGTGATGTCGACTACAAACCGAATTATCTCATAATCCATGACGAATGGCCATGCTTATCTTGGTCGGGTCACACGAGGGCCCCAAAGTATATCTCTCCTGATCGAAGGGGCAAATCCCATCTTATTCGACCATGTCTCACAGCATGGGTCTGGACAAGCCTGAAACCTAACTTTATAACTACCCAGTCATAGAGTAGGATTTGGTCAGCCCAAAGCAAGTCTGTAACCTTCCCGAGTACATGCGCCAGCTCAGGTCTTAGGACACAGAATGTATGTTGTACTAGAGGCTCACAGATGACTTATCACTGCGTCTCATAGTTGGGTCTGTCCGACTCAGACCTTATCTCGACTCGGGTCTGACTACATCGAATCCGACCAGATCCTTCTGATTCCATATTATCCGGTTAGCATCCAATGCTCCATGTCTAGTGAGACGAAGCCATCGACCATGTCATATGCTAGTCTAGTCAGTTGCGCGCCACACAGACCTTTTGACTAGGGACCTTTTAGGACAGTCATCATACAATGCACAGTCCCACAAACAAGTCATGTACTTGTTGATACACATCATTGATAACGTCCAAGGACTATCTTTATTCATAAACACATAGAAAATATCACCATACATGATTGCCTCTAGGGCATATCTCCAACAGTCTCCCACTTGCACTAGAATCAATCAAATAGACATCGAATGCCCATAGCTCTAACGTGCCCCTCATGATTGCATTGTGGAAGCGACTTAGTCAACGGATGCGCAACATTTGCATCCATGTGAATTTTGCATAACTCTACATCACCTCTCTTTACGATCTTTCATATCAGGTGATATTTCCGATCTATGTGTCTGGTCTTGTGGTGATTCCTCGGCTCCTTGGCTTGTGTAATGGCACCAGAATTATCACAATAAAGGTCCAACAGTTTTACCGAGGCTGGGAAAATACCAAGATCATCCAGAAAGTTATAGATCCAAACACCTTCCTTTGCAGTTTCACAAGCCGCGATGTATCAGGCTTCTATGGTAGAATCGTCCACTGTATCTTGCTTGGAACTCATCCAGCTCACTAATCCTCCGTTCATGACATACATGAATCCATACTGTGATCAAGAATCATCTCTGTCAGTTTGGAAACTAGCATTGGCGTATCCCTTTATGACGAGCTCTTCCTCACCTCCATAAACGAGAAACATTTGCTTAGTCCTTTTCAGGTACTTTAGAATATTGTTCACCGCCTGTAATGCCCTCGATGCGGCTATAGCTCCCATGTGTCGAGGCACGACTTAGAGGCATAACCGCATTGAAAGCAATGTCGCAAGTTAGGCAATCTTCACAACATCCCATGTAATATAGATAATAAAAGGGGAGATACATAGTTGGCTTACACTCGCCACGTCAATCAAAGTACATAAATAGCATTACAACATTCAAACACTCATGGCCCGACTACGACGCCAAAATGAAAGATAAACCCAACATGCGACACGGTCCCGATCACCCCAACTGGGCACCACTACTGATCAACAGGGAAAGACACGTAGTAACAGCGTGAGTCCTCGTCGAACTCCCACTTGAGCTCAAGCGCGTCATCTGGAACGGAATCA
Organism: Triticum dicoccoides; assembly: GCF_002162155.2. Taxonomy (NCBI): domain Eukaryota; kingdom Viridiplantae; phylum Streptophyta; class Magnoliopsida; order Poales; family Poaceae; genus Triticum; species Triticum dicoccoides. The sequence continues at coordinate 420,955,680 of NC_041392.1, read as the reverse complement.
TCAGGCCCTGCATCTGGTTTGGAAGTAATCTGTGAGCCACAGGGACTCAGCAATCTCGCACCCTCGCGATCAAGACTATTTAAGCTTGCAGGTAAGGCAAGGTATAATATATGTGGAGCTACGGCAAGCGACTAGCATTTATGGTGGCTAACCTGTTCGCAAAAGAGAGCGAGAAGAGGAGGCAAAGCGCGAGTGAGTAACTAGAGGGAAACCTGCGGCAAGCATTACTCCAACACCGTGTTCGCTTCCCGGACTCCGCCGAGAAGAGACCACCACGGTAACACACACAGTTGATTCATTTTAATTAAGTTAAGGTTCAAGTTATCTACAACTAGACATTAACAAATTCCCATCTGCCCATAACCGCGGGCACGGCTTTCGAAAGTTAAAATCCCTGCAGGGGAGTCCCAACTTAGCCCATGACAAGCTCTCACGGTCAACGAAGGAATAGACCTTCTCCCGAGACATTCCGGTCAGACTCGGTATCCCGGTTCTACAAGACACTTCGACAAGTTAAAACAAATCCAGCGACACCGCCCGAATGTGCCGACAAATCCCGATAGGAGCTGCACATATCTCGTTCTCAGGGCACACTCAGATGAGACATCCTACGAGTTAAACCAACCCTCAAGTTGCCCCGAGGTGGCCCCGCAGTCTACTCGGTCGGACCAACACTCAGAGGAGCACTGGCCCGGGGGGGTTTAAAATAAGATGACCCTCGGGCTCCGGAAACCCAAGGGAAAAAGAGGCTAGGTGGCAAATGGTAAAACCAAGGTTGGGCATTGCTGGAAAAGCTTTAATCAAGGCGAACTATCAAGGGGTTCCCATTATAACCCAACCGCGTAAGGAACGCAAAATCCAGGAACATAACACCGATATGACGGAAACTAGGGAGGCAAGAGTGGAACAAAACACTAGGCGAGAGGCCGAGCCTTCCACCCTTTACCAAGTATATAGATGCATTAGATAACAAGGCAATATAATGATATCCCAACAAGTAAATAATGTTCCAACAAGGAACGGTCTCCAATCTTCACCTGCAACTAGCAACGCTATAAGAGGGGTTGAGCAAAGCGGTAACATAGACAATCAACGGTTTGCTAGAACATGGTGGGTTAGAGGTTTGGCATGGCAATTTGGGAGGCATGATGAGCAAGTGGTAGGCATCGTAGCATAGGCATAGCAAAAGAGCGAGCATCTAGCAAAGCAAAGATAGTAGTGATTTCGAGGGTATGATCATCTTGCCTGCACAGCTGTCAGAGTTGACTGGATCCTCGAAAGCAAACTCAACGGGATACTCGTTAGAGAACTCGTCTCCCGGCTCTACCCAAACTAGACAAACAAGCAACAAGGACACAATCAACCACATGCAAACATCAAACAATATGATAGAAAGATGGTATGCTATGCGAGATGCGATATGGGATGCATATGCAAGATTTGACAAGGAATGAATGAACCTCGCCTCAACATGGGAATCCAAGTGTGCCACTGGAAAGATGAGATGAAATCGCTTGAAAACAATATAAAGAACACCGGAATCGGAGTTACGGTTTGGAAATGGCAAGCAATTCAAATATGGCACCGGTCTGCGATATACAGCAAGTAGCCATCTAAAAGCAACAAGATGAACATGCTACAACACCCAAACATGGCATCAAAATACATGGAAGGGATCCATTCATGATGCTTAAAAAAAGAATAGCACTGAGCTACGGCCAATTCATCAAATAATAGGTTTAAACAAGCATGGAAAAAATGCATTTGGTAAACAGATTTCAGATAGTGAAATTAACACTTGTCTGGAGTTTCAGATCAGATAGCACACTTTGGAGCATGGAAACTATATGCTATAGGACCTGAACATGGCAAAGTAAAGCATGGCATGGAGCTACTCAAAGAGCTTAACAAAAGTCCCTTAGTGACCTTGAGCCAAAAGGGATCAGAAAATACATTTGCAAGCATGTGAACATGGCAAACACATAATCAGTTCTCAGACTTAGTGAAAACTAGAGCATGCTGAAACAGATATGAAGTAGGCATGTTTACGAGCTCGATGCACTCACTACAGAGCAAGTCATGGCAATCTCACCCATCAAGAATACACAAAATAGAAGCTAGGCATGTCAAGAACAAAAACATAGCATGCACGGATCAACTACAACATCCTCGGCAAAATCGCTAACAAGTAGACAATCTGGCCAGATTCACAAAATGACAAAAGTAGAGCCCGATTGACTCAAGCTAGGGTGCTCCATAATTGCAAACAAAGACATGGATGGATAGAGAACTACAAGATTAACAAAACATCCTTACTAATCATCCTCAAAAGAGGCACGGATCACTAGGAAACAACATGAATATATGGCATATTGAGATAAACAGCTCAAGGACTTGGTGGAAATGCCAAGTCCCTGAAATCAGCATTAACGAATGCACCACTTTGCAAGCTTGTGCTAGTCACCACACACATCAAAAAATACATGGGTTGCACCTCTGGATAGATGGAAAAACATATAACAAAACTCATGTAGAGCTTAGGGGCATATCATGCACACATTAATCATGGCAAAAATGACAAATATCTAACTGGAGCAGCAGATCTGACAATTATCTCAAATAGCATTCTTCCAACAGCATTTCGGGCATCAGGACGAACTCAAATGAAAATGATGCAATGATATGAATGATGTGCTCTCTGAGGCGAACATTTTGATATGCTATATGCCCAAAACGGAGCTACGGATGCAAAGTTACGTTGCGATGAACATAGCCAAAATAATTAGGGTTTCGGGCAAAAAGTCAACCCGAGACGAATCTCAGATCTAGATCCGGCCGGCGCGCTTTACGAGGATCACCGGAAATCACGCCGGAGACGGTGGAGGCCGGCCGTAGAGGTACTTGGGCGTGGAGGAGGAGGCCGGAGAGAGGCCGGGCGGCGGCGCGGCCGGCGGAGGAGCTCGCGGGATGGGGCGGCGCGCCGACGACGGCTTGCGGCGCCGGGCGGCGTGGTCGGTGCACCGGCCGGCGCGGCGAGGCGATGGCCGGCGCGGGCGAGGTCGCCGCGCGGGAGGAAGACGAGGCAGGCGGCGGCGCGGCGCTCGGGGTCGCTCCGGGCCGGGAGGGCCCCGCCTGGGCCCCGGTGGGCCGGCGCACCGATGTGGGGCGCCGCGGGCAGCGACGAACTGGGCGGTGACACATGGCGTTGGTGGGCGGGACGGATACGTCCGTCGGCGGATTTTTTTGTCCAGCGGCGGCGGATGGAATGGATCTAGGGTTAGGGCAGAGTGGAACCGCGAATTTCGGAGGATGGTCTTTATATAGAGGTAGAGGGAGCTAGGAGTGTACAAATGAGGTGCGGTTTTCGGCCACGCGATCGTGATCGAACGCTCTAGATGATGTAGAGGGTTTTGGTGTGTTTTGGGCCAACTTGGATGGGTGTTGGGCTGCAACACACATGAGGCCTTTTCGGTCCCTTGGTTAACCGTTGGAGCATCAAACGAAGTCCAAATGGTACGAAACTTGACAGGCGGTCTACCGGTAGTAAACCAAGGCCGCTTGGCAAGTCTCGGTCCAATCCGGAAATGTTTAATCCCCACACACGTAAGAAAGGTAGAAATGACCACCGGAGGAGAACGGAGCGCCGGAATGCAAAACGAACAACGAGGAAAATGCTCGAATGCCTGAGATGGACACCTATGCAAATGCAATGCACATGATGACAAGATATGAGACGCATGACAATGATAACAACACGTTGAGACAAAAACCCGAACTCGAGAAAATAAAATAACTTAAGGCCGGAAACGGCAAGAGTTGGAGTACATATTAGGTAAATCATATCCGGGGTGTTACAACACTCCACCACTACGAAAGGATCTCGTCCCGAGATCTAGGACTGAAAGAACGCCGGGTACTCAAAACGGAGGTGATCCTCGCGTTCCCAGGTAGCTTCACGGTCGGAATGGTGTGACCACTTGACTTTGAGGAATTTGATTGACTTGTTGCGAGTCTTGCATTCAGTCTCTTCAAGAATAGCAACGGGGTGCTCACGATAGGAGAGATCTTCTTGGAGCTCAATGTCCTCGAAGTTGACGGTGCGGTCAGGGGTCTTGAAGCACTTTCGGAGCTGAGAGACATGGAACATGTCATGCACATTTGCAAAGTTTGAAGGAAGCTCGAGTTGATAGGCGAGATCGCCTCTCTTGCTGACAATCTTGAAAGGTCCCACGTATCTAGGGGCAAGCTTCCCTTTCATAGGAGAGACGCAGAGGTAAACATGATCTCCGATCTCGAAAGCCAAATCACGGTGCTTACTATCATAGTAGCTCTTCTGGCGGGATTGGGCTGCTTTGAGGTTATCTCGAATGACTTTGCACATTTCCTCTGCCTCTGTGATTAAGTCATTACCCAAAATCTGACGTTCACCGGTTCCAGACCAGTTGAGAGGGGTACGACACTTCCTTCCATACATAATTTCAAATGGGGCCTTGCCCGAACTTGCTTGAAAACTGTTGTTGTAGGAGAATTCAGCATAAGGAAGACAATCCTCCCACTTCATGCCGAAGGAGATCACACAAGCCCTGAGCATATCTTCAAGAATCTGATTGACACCCTCGACTTGACCGCTAGTTTGAGGATGGAAAGCTGTACTGAAGCGGATGTTGGTGTCCATGGCCTTCTGGAAAGATTCCCAAAACTTGGAGGTAAAAATGATGCCACGATCTGAAGAGATCACTTGAGGAATACCATGCAGAGAGACAATTCGAGGGTATAGAGCTCCGCCAATTGAGCTGCAGTGATTGACTCTTTGATAGGCAGAAAATGAGCCACTTTAGTGAGTTTGTCGATGACAACGAATATAGCATCATTGCCACGTTTGGACTTTGGAAACCCAGTCACGAAGTCCATCTCAATGTGGTCAAACTTCCATTCTGGAATGGCAAGAGGTTGGAGGAGACCAGCTAGCCTTTGGTGTTCTGCCTTCACTCTTCTGTAGACATCACATTCATTCACGAACTGAGCAATTTCGCGCTTCCACCGAGTCCACCAATAAGCCCGCTTTAGGTCGTGATACATCTTTGTGCTCCCAGGGTGGATGGAGAGGAGAGAATTGTGAGCCTCGTTCATGATCACTTTACGAAGGTCACCTTTGGGCACAACAATACGATCCTCGAAGAAGAGAGTATCTTTGTCACCAAGGCAGTAGCACTTGTACTTGGGTTGACTCTTGGCAATCCCAATCTTCACCTTCTTCACCATAGCATCAAGAAGCTGAGCTTGGCAAATATGGTCTTCCAAGGTAGGAGAGACTTGAAGGTTGGCAAGGAAACCTTGAGGAACAACTTGCAGATTAAGTTTGCGGAAAGCTTCACAAAGCTCGGGTTGATAAGGCTTGAGAATCAAACTGTTGCAGTATGCCTTCCTGCTCAAAGCGTCAGCAATCACATTGGCCTTGCCTGGAGTATACTCGATACTCGGATTATACTCTTGAATCATTTCGACCCATCGAGTCTGCCTGAGGTTGAGATTAGGCTGAGTGAAGATGTACTTGAGACTCTTGTGATCAGTGAAAATGTCCACTTTTCTTCCCAATAAGAGATGTCTCCAAGTCAAAAGAGCATGCACAACTGCCGCCAACTCGAGATCATGAGTGGGGTAGTTCTTCTCATTGGGCTTCAATTGGCGAGAGGTATAAGACACCACTTTCTTCTCTTGCATCAACACTGTGCCAAGACCTTGGAGAGAGGCATCACAAAAGACCTCGTACGGTTTGGATTCATCAGGTGGAGTTAGAACTGGAGCAGTGACCAATTTCTCTTTCAAAGTGTTGAAAGCAATGCCACACTCCGGAGACCAAACGTACTTGATGTGCTTCTGGAGAAGATTTGAGAGAGGTTTCGCGATCTTAGAAAAGTTTTCAACGAATCTTCGACAGTAGCTTGCGAGACCGAGGAAGCTACGGAGTTGCTTCACGTTTTGAGGTGGTTCCCAATTCACAATTGCAGACACCTTCTCAGGATTCACCGCAATGCCCTTGGCAGAGATGATATGACCAAGATAAAGAACCTCATCGAGCCAAAATTCGCACTTGGAGGACTTGGCGTAGAACTTGTGTTCCCTGAGCTTATCGAGTACCAAATGCAAGTGCTTGGCATGATCTTCCTTGTTCTTCGAAAAGACCAGAATGTCATCGAGATAGACCAAAACGAAGTCATTGGTGTAGGCATTGAAGATGAAGTTCATCATGCGAGAGAACGTCGGAGGAGCGTTGACGAGGCCAAAAGACATGACAATGTATTCATATGAACCAAAGCTTGTCCTGAAAGCCGTCTTGGGAATATCTTGCTCATGGATTCGAATCTGATGATAACCGATACGGAGATCAAGCTTGGAGAATACTTGGGCACCTTTGAGTTGTTCGAACAGCTCGTTGATGTTGGGAAGTGGGTATTTGTTCTTGATAGTCTTCTTGTTCAATGGACAGTAATCAACACAAAGTCAGTCCGTTCCATCCTTCTTCTTCACAAAAAGAACACCACAACCCCACGGAGAAGAACTAGGCCGGATGAGACCCATTCTCTCTTGAATATCGAATTGCTTCTTCAGCTCCTTCAACTCTTCAGGTCCGAGCTTGTAAGGACGCTTGCACACTGGTTCCGTACTAGGCTCAAGATCGATGACGAATTCAACTGGTCGGTGCGGAGGCATTCCTGGAAGCTCTTCTGGAAAAACGTCTTGATATTCGCAAATGACTGGAATTTGCGAGATAGCATCCAGTTCACCCTTCTCATTAATAGAAAACAGACGGATGGTATCATCACGAGCGGCAAAGACAATTACATCCTCAGACGAATGAGTCAATTGAATCTGCCTGGCAGCACAATCAAGATGCGCTTTGTGCTTAGAAAGCCAATCCATCCCGAGAATAAGATCAATATCCGAGTTGCCAAGAACCACCGGAGAAGAAAGAAACTTGTAGTCGCCCAACGTGATAGAGATATCGGGAGCAACAAAACTAGAAGTCAAAATCTTGCCGGGAGAAACAACTTGCATGACTTGGGCATGATCTCAGTATCAACATTGTGATTCGATGCAAAAGGGCATGACAAGAAAGAATGCGATGCACCAGTATCAAAAAGTACTTTTGCAGGAACATCGTTAATAGGAAGGTTACCCATGATGACATCTGACGAGTCCTCTGCCTGAGCTGCATTCAGCAAGTTGACCTTGGCATGCTTGGGGTTATGCTTGACCACAGCTATACTTGCCGATCTCACAGGAGGAGGAGGAGGGAGACGCCTCTGATTGAAGCATTTGTTGGCATAGTGACCCTTCTGTTGGCACTTGTTGCACGTGACCTCTGAAAGCGGACGGTGATACGGGGCACTTGATCTTGGAGCTTGAGACGAAGTCTTGTTCTGAAAGCCAAGGTTGGGTGGGTGGGAAGATCCACTGCCACCTTTGCTCTTCTGAAACGGCTGACGGAACGAAGGAGGAGGAAGCCAATACTTCTGCTGCTTGGCCACTTGAGTAGAGGAAGAAGTAGTAGTGTCTCTAACTCGCTTCTTGTAAGCATCACACCTCAGTTGAGCAGCCTCTTGCTTCAATGCCATGTTGTAGAACTCGTCGTACCTCAAGGGGTCAAAGAGAACAAGAGCTAGCTGGATTTCTTCTCTGAGACCACCCCTGAACTGGTATATCATGCTCTTCTCATCAGGGACGTCCTGCTTAGCAAAGCGGGCGAGCTTCTGAAACAACTTGTTATAGTCATAGACAGACAAAGAGCCTTGCTTCAGGTTGCGGAATTCCTCACGCTTGCTTTCAACCACGCTCTGAGGAATATGATGAGCTTTGAAGTCTTGACGGAATTCATCCCAGGTAATCACATGGCCACCTCTGGAATCCTTGTATTGCTGGAACCATTCTGCAGCTTGGTCTTTGAGTTGGAAGGATGCGAACTTGACAAAGTCCTCAGGCCTGACGTTACTGCACTCAAAATGCTTACACAGATCCATGAGCCAATCGTCAGCATCAGTTGCCTCAACACAATTGCTGAAAGTCTTTGGCCCGTTAGCAAGGAACTGGTTGAGTGCAGTGAAGTGATTCTGATTGTTGCCTTGGTTGCCTTGGTTCGCTTGATTGCGCTCTTGAAGAATTTGCATGATCAACTGCGTGTTTGCATTGGTTGCGGCCATCACAGCTTGCCATGCCTCCGGAGGAGGTGGAGGTGGTGGCGGATCCTAATTCTGATTCTAGTTGGTGCTCTTAGCGGGAGCCATCCTGAATAGGGTGACAACCGTTAGCGCACTGACAGATAAAATGAAGCTGAATCAAACAGGTTGAAATTGCAACATATAGTCTTCACATCCGAACAAAATGAACGAATGCATTCCACTTCAAATGGTCACATATCCATAAATTGAGAATCCACTTAGAATTTAGGTAGAGGAATAAATCAACAAGGTACGGATCAAGAACGAATACTCAGTAAGAAATCCCAATCTCAAACCAAATATCCGAGGAAGTAGAACTAGAGCTACAAGAATTCCCACCTATGAAACTCCCGAACCTTTCCGGTTATGCAATCAGGTGTAGGGGATACAGGGGAAGCATAATATCTCACCCAAATCTAGCAAATCCTACATCCAGATGTATCCATCCTTCAACACATAACCAAGAAAAACTTCGGAAACCATCTACCTCAACCTTCGAAAAGCATCCGTTATACAAGTTATGGCGATACTCCCGAACTCCCACCCCAGTACTGGGTGGCATCGAGGTTATCTCACCAACGAACTGCATAAAAGAGATTTTCGATGTCGGCGTACTAAACTCAGGTATTCCAGAACCGCAACGATAAAATTGTGACGACAACACCTCGGAGCTCAACTCCCCGGGACACTGCCACAACCCCTAAAGACAGGAGGCACCAAGAATAATGTTCTCGTCACAAAACCATCGGAACGATTCCAAAATACCCGCGTGATCCTAAATTTTTTTAGTGAAATTTGAGAAGAGAAGAGTCAAAACTCTACGTCAGGATGCCTTACCAGAGCGATGAGGAGACTGGGGAGTAAAAAGAATTCCTAAACTCTCCGATATATAATTCCTAAATGACTCAAAACATTTTTCTAGACTCAACAACGGCTGCTAAAAACGATCAAGCAATGGGGCTCCTAAGGTCGGGGAAGGCTCTGATTACCAACTTGTAACGCCCTCGATGTGGCTATAGCTCCCACGTTTCGAAGCACGACTTAGAGGCATAACCGCATTGAAAGCAATGTCGCAAGTTAGGCAATCTTCACAACATCCCATGTAATATAGATAATAAAAGGGGAGATACATAGTTGGCTTACACTCGCCACGTCAATCAAAGTACATAAATAGCATTACAACATTCAAACACTCATGGCCCGACTACAACGCCAAATGAAAGATAAACCCAACATGCGACACGGTCCCGATCACCCCAACTAGGCACCAATACTGATCAACAGCGAAAGACACGTAGTAACAGCGTGAGTCCTCGTCGAACTCCCACTTGAGCTCAAGCGCGTCATCTGGAACGGAATCATCAGGCCCTGCATCTGGTTTGGAAGTAATCTGTGAGCCACAGGGACTTAACAATCTCGCACCCTCACGATCAAGACTATTTAAGCTTGTAGGTAAGGCAAGGTATAATATATGTGGAGCTGCGGCAAGCGACTAGCATTTATGGTGGCTAACCTGTTCGCAAAATAGAGCGAGAAGAGGAGGCAAAGCGCGAGCGAGTAACTAGAGGGCAACCTGCGGCAAGCATTACTCCAACACTGTGTTCACTTCCCGGACTCCGCCGAGAAGAGACCACCACGGTAACTCACACAGTTGATTCATTTTAATTAAGTTAAGGTTCAAGTTATCTACAACTGGACATTAACAAATTCCCATCTGCCCATAACCGCGGGCACGGCTTTCGAAAGTTAAAATCCCTGCAGGGGAGTCCCAACTTAGCCCATGACAAGCTCTCACGGTCAATGAAGGAATAGACCTTCTCCCAAGACATTCCGATCAGACTCGGTATCCCGGTTCTACAAGACAGTTCGACAAGTTAAAACAAATCCAGTGACACCGCCCGAATGTGCCGATAAATCCCGATAGGAGCTGCACATATCTCGTTCTCAGGGCACACTCAGATGAGACATCCTACGAGTAAAACCAACCCTCAAGTTGCCCCGAGGTGGCCCCGCAGTCTACTCGGTCGGACCAACACTTAGAGGAGCACTGGCCCGGGGGGCTTAAAATAAGATGACCCTCGGGCTCCGGAAACCCAAGGGAAAAAGAGGCTAGGTGGCAAATGGTAAAACCAAGGTTGGGCATTGCTAGAAAAGCTTTAATCAAGGCGAACTATCAAGGGGTTCCCATTATAACCCAACCGCGTAAGGAACGCAAAATCCGGGAACATAACACCGATATGACGGAAACTAGGGCGGCAAGAGTGGAACAAAACACTAGGCGAGAGGCCGAGCCTTCCACCCTTTACCAAATGTATAGATGCATTAAGATAACAAGATAATATAATGATATCCCAACAAGTAAATAAATGTTCCAGCAAGGAACGGCCTCCAATCTTCACCTGCAACTAGCAACACTATAAGAGGGGCTGAGCAAAGCGGTAACATAGAAAATCAACGGTTTGCTAGGACATGGTGGGTTAAAGGTTTGACATGGCAATTTGGGAGGCTTGAAAGCAAGTGGTAGGCATCGTAGCATTGGCATAGCAAAAGAGCGAGCAATCTAGCATAGCAAAGATAGTAGTGATTTCGAGGGTATGATCATCTTGCCTGCACAGTTGTCAGAGTTGACTGGATCCTCGAAAGCAAACTCAACGGGCTCCTCGTTAGTGAACTCATCTCCCGGCTCTACCCAAACAAGACAAACACGCAACAAGGACACAATCAACCACGTGCAAGGATCAAACAATATGATGCAAAGATGGTATGCTATGCGGGATGCGATATGGGATGCATATGCAAGATTTGACAAGGAATGAATGAACCTGGCCTCAACTTGGGAATCCAAGTGTGCCACTGGAAAGATGAGATGAAATCGCTTGAAAACGATATAAAGAACACTGGAATCGGAGTTACGGTTTGGAAATGGCAAGCAATTCAAATATGGCACCGGTCTGCGATATACTGCAAGTAGCCACCTAAATGCAACAAGATGAACATGCTAAAGCACCCAAACATGGTATAAAAATACATGGCAGGGATTCATTCATGATGCTTAACAAAAGACTAGCACTGAGATACGGCCAATTCATCCAATAACAGGTTCAAACAAGCATGGCAAAAATGCATTTGGTAAACAGATTTTAGACTTAGTGAAATTAACACTTGTCTGGAGTTTTAGATCAGATAGCACACTTTGGAGCATGGAAACTATATGCTACAGGACCTTAACATGGCAAAGTAAAGCATGGCATGGAGATACTCAAAGAGCTTAACAAAAGTCCCTTAGTGACCTTGAGCCAAAAGGGATCAGAAAATACATTTGCAAGCATGTGAACATGGCAAAAACATAATCAGTTCTCAGACTTAGTGAGAACTGGAGCATGCTGAAACAGATATGAAATAGGCATGTTTACGAGCTCGATGCACTCACTACAGAGCAAGCCATGGCAATCTAAGCATACACCCATCAAGAATACACAAAATACAAGCTAGGCATGGCAAGAACAAAAACATAGCATACACGGATCAACTACAACATCCTCGGCAAAATCGCTAACAAGTAGACAATCTACCTAGATTCACAAAATGACAAAAGTAGAGCCGGATTGACTCAAGCTAGGGTGCTCCATAATTACAAACAAAGACATGGTTGGATAGAGAACTACAAGATTAACAAAACATCCTTACTAATCATCCTCAAAAGAGGCACGGATCACTAGGAAACAACATGAATATATGGCATATTGAGATAAACAGCTCAAGGACTTGGTGGAAATGCCAAGTCCCTGAAATCAGCATTAACGAATGCACCACTTTGCAAGCTTGTGCTAGTCACCACACACATCAAAAAATACATGGGTTGCACCTCTGGATAGATAGCAAAACATATAACAAAACTCATGTAGAGCTTAGGGGCATATCATGCACACATTAATCATGGTAAAAATGACAAATATCTAATTGGAACAGCAGATCTGACAATTATCTCAAATAGCATTCTTCCAACAGCATTTCAGGCATCAGGATGAACTCAAATGAAAATGATGCAATGAGATGAAATGATGTGCTCTCTGGGGCGAACATTTTGATATGCTATATGCCCAAAACAGAGCTACGGATGCAAAGTTACGATGCGATGAACATAGCCAAAATAATTAGGGTTTCGGGCAAAAAGTCAACCCGAGACGAATCTCAGATCTAGATCCGGCCGGCGCGCTTTACGAGGATCGCCGGAAATCACGCCGGAGACGGAGGAGGCCGGCCGTAGAGGTACTTGGGTGTGGAGGAGGAGGCCGGAGAGAGGCCGGGCAGCGGCGCGGCCGGCGGAGGAGCTCGTGGGACGAGGCGGCACGCCGGTGACGGCTTGCGGCGCCGGGCGGCGTTGTCGGTGCACCGGCCGGCGCGGCGAGGCGATGGCTGGCACGGGCGAGGTCGCCGCGCGGGAGGAAGACGAGGCAGGCGGCGGCGCGGCGCTCGGGGTCGCTCCGGGCCGGGAGGGCCCCGCCTGGGCCCCGGTGGGCCGGCGCGGCGATGTGGGGCGCCGCGGGCAGCGGCGAACTGGGCGGTGACACGTGGTGTCGGTGGGCGGGCCAAACACGTCCGTCGGTGGATTTTTTTGTCTCGCGGCGGCGGATGGAATGGATGTAGGGTTAGGGGAGAGTGGAACCGCGAATTTCGGAGGGTGGTCTTTATATAGAGGTAGAGGGAGCTAGGAGTGTCGAAATGAGGTGCGGTTTTCGGCCACGCGATCGTGATTGGACGCTCTAGATGATGGAGAGGGTTTTGGTGGGTTTTGGGCCAACTTGGAGGGGTGTTGGGCTGCAACACACACGAGGCCTTTTCGGTCCCTCGGTTAACCGTTGGAGCATCAAACGAAGTCCAAATGGTACGAAACTTGACAGGCGGTCTATTGGTAGTAAACCAAGGCCGCTTGGCAAGTCTCGGTCCAATCCGGAAATGTTTAATCCCCACACACGAAAGAAAGGTAGAAATGACCACCGGAGGAGAACGAAGCACCGGAATGCAAAACGAACAACGGGGAAAATGCTCGAATGCCTGAGATGGACACGTATGCAAATGCAATGCACATGATGACATGATATGAGACGCATGACAATGATAACAACACACGGAGACAAAAACCCAAACCCGAGAAAATAAAATAACTTAAGGCCGGAAACGACAAGAGTTGGAGTACATATTTGGTAAATCATATCCGGGGTGTTACACCGCCGCCTAGTGACTCTCACCTTGGTTGGCCTGGTATCTTCTTGTTAAGCTTATTGCAAATGCAACATCAGGCCGAGTACATATCATGGCATACATGATGGATCCAATTGCTAAGGCATACGGAATCCTACTCATCCTACTTCTCTCATCAGATGTCGAAGGACTTTGAGTCTCATTTAGCCTATACCATGTGAGAGTGGCAAGAACCCTTTATTGGCCTCACTCAAGTTGAACGGCTTCAACACTTTATCTATGTATGTGCTCTGGCTTAAGCCGGGTAGCCTCCTCGACTCAATAGATCTTGATGCCTAAAATGTAAACTGCTTCACCGAAAACTTGCCATTAAATGATTACTTGACTGAGTTCAACATCAAATCATCATTTCTAATCAACAATATGTCATCCACATACAAGATCAAAAACACTATAGAGCTCCCACTTAACTGCTTGTATAAACAAGTTTCCTCTTTGCTTTTGATGAAACCGAGACCAATGATGACCTCATCAAAACAAATATTCTAGCTCCGAGATGCTTGCCTCAACCCAGAAATGGATCTCTTGAGCTAGCACACCTTACTAGTTCTAGTCGGATCGACAAAACCCTTGGGGTTGTATCATATACACGTCCTCAGTTAAATTTCCGTGAAGGAAAGCCATTTTGACATCCATCTGCCATATCTCGTAATTAAAATATGCAGCTATAGCTAGTACGATCCTCACTGACTTTGGCATTGCTACCGGTGAGTAAGTCTCGTCGTAGTCAATTCCTTGAACTTGTCCATAACCTTTAGGGACAAGCCAAGCTTTGTGGATCTGAACATTTCCATCCACATTGTTTTTCTTCTTAAAGAATTGCAACCAATGGCTGTTATGCCAGGCAGTGGATCAACCAACTCCCAAACTTGATTCTCATCCATGGACTTTAACTCGGATCTCATGGCCTCTAGCCATGCCTCGGAATCTGGGCTCACCATTGCTTCCGCATACGTGGCCGGCTCATCGATTTCTAGCAACAATACATCATGCACTTTGCACAATCTTTCCGACCTCCGTGGTTCCACTGCTGCTTCCACTACGGGTTCCCTGACTAACTCTGGTATGATATCATCACCAGCCGAGCCTTTCCCGAGTGGTCTTCGAATTTCTTCGAGTCAGACCGTCCTTCCACTGGCCTCCTGACTGAGAAACTCTTTCTCAAGGAAATCCCCGTTTCGGGCAACAAACACTTTGTTCTCTTCATAGTTGTAGAAGCTATATCCCAAGGTTTCCCTCAAATATCCCATGAATATGCATTTATCTCACTTGGGTGTAAGCTTGTCTGACATAAGTCATTTAACAAATGCTTCGCAACCCCAAATCTTTAGAAAAGACAAACTGGGACTCTTCCCGGTCCTCATCTCATGTGGTGTCTTGTCTATGGATTTTGATGCTACTGTGTTAAGTGTGAAAGCTACAGTTTCTAGAGCTCCCCAGAATGACAAGGGTAAATATGATTTGCTCAGCATAGACCGGACCATGTCCAACAAGGTCCTATTCCTCTGTTCCGACACACCATTTCTCTGTTGCGTACTAGGAGGTGTGAGCTGAGGTACTATACCTCGGCTTTTAGATGATAATCAAACTCCTGGCTCATGTACTCACCTCCACGATCTGATCGTAGAAGTTTTATAATCTCTGCATGCTAATTCTCAACCTCATTTTGAAACTCTTTGAACTTTTCAAAAGTTTCCGACTTGTGCCTCATCAAATAGATATATCCATAACTACTCAAGTCGTCGGTAAAAGTCATGAAGTACTGATAGCCACCTCTTGTAGTTGTGCTCATTGGACCGCACATATCACTATGTATAAGTTCCAACAGCTTGGACGCTCTCTTGCAACTCTTTGCAAAAGGAGACTTAGTCATGTTGCGGAGTAAGCATGATTTGCATGCCTCGAACGACCCAAGGTCGGATGAAGTTAGGAGCCCATCATCATGGAGCTTCTTCATGTGTTTCATACTAATGTGTCCAGGCCAAAAATGCCAGAAGTATGTCGGATTTATCTCATTAGGCTTATGCCTCTTGACATTCACGTTATAGACCGGTTCCTGTCCCAGATTTAATATAAAAAGCCCATCAGCAATGGGTGTATAGCCATGGAACATTCCATTCAAATAAAACAAACAACCATTGTCCTATAAATTGAATTCATAACCCTAACTCATCAAGCATGAGGAAGAAATAATGTTCTGACTAAGTGCAGGAATGTAATAACAATTATTCAATTCCGAAAAAATCCAGAAGGAAGTTCGAGTTGCATCGTGCCAACCTCCAACGCATCAACTCTTGCTCTGTTTCCAATCCTGATGTAAATATCCCCTTGTGCCACACGCCTAGTTATTACTAGCCCCTGCATTGAGTTGCAAATATGAACAACCGATCCGGTATCAAATACCCAAGAGCTACTATGTATGTCAGCAAGGTAAATTTCTACAACATATGTAACAAGTGTACCTTTGTCTGAAGCAAGATTTCCGGCCTTCTTACCATGCTCAACAAGCCACTTGCTATAGTTCTTCTTCCAGTGAAAAGTTTCCTTGCAATGATAGCAAATGGTATTCGAGTTCGGTCCTGACTTCGGTGCAGTGACGGAGGTTACCATCTATGTGCCCTTTGCCTTAGCCTTCTTCTTGGACCAACTCTTCTTAAACTTGCCCGAGTTCTGCACCATCAACACTTGATGCGCCTTTCTTCATATCCTGCTCTACGACCTTATCCCATGCAATTACGAGATTCTTATCCATGTCGTGCATATGATAGTTCGAGATGAACGTCCAATAGATAGGCGGAAGAGAACCCAGCACTGCATCAGTAGCCAGCTCATCCAAGAGCGGGAAGCCCAACCGATCCAAAGCTTGCACGTATCTTATCATCTTGATAACATGCAGGATTAGTCGATCACCTTCCTTCAGCTTAAAATCCATCAATGATCGCCATACATTAAACCTTTCGGTCCTAGGCTGCTCTTGAAACATGCTCTTGAGACTCTCGATCATATCAAAAGCCCGAACATCTTCGAAATGTTGTTGCAAATCAGGCTCCATACAAGCCATCATGAGGCAGCTGATCTCGTTTGATTGATCAACGAATTTCCGGTAGGCATTCATGGTTGTGGCATTAGCATTATTGGCAGGTTCCTCTGGAAGTGGATCCTCTAGAACATGTTCCTTTTATCGTGCTTGAGGACAATTCTCAAATTTCTATACCAGGTGGTAAAGTTTGTTCCATTCAGTTTATCCTTTTCCAGAATTGATTTCAATGCAAAGTTGGGTTGAGTAGGTGGTGCCATTGATCTAGAATGGAAAAATATGCACTCACTAAGCAATGTGTTTATCTAGAGTAATTCAAGCCTTAGATAGAAATACTCCCACTGAAGTAGGCATCCCTCCGAAAGTCTCAGTGATTCAGGATCCGACTAGCGCATACGACTAGTGAGCTTTAGAATCACTGCTAGCTAACATGACTATCCGGTAAGCAACTCTTTGCTAATCGTATCTCTATACGACTCATGTCGGTCAGGTAGGTATCCCATACCCCGGCGCCCAATCTCCTTTGCCACAAGGCCCAAAACCGTTTTGATAGCCTTGTCAAGTTAACCTGATGCAGTGCATGTCTGCGTCCAACATGAACCCTTCAATTCAAGGACACCTAGCAGCACCCTAATTTTATGAGCCAACTACTAGATGTACTTGACGTGCGAAGGTGCAACATCTGGGATGGCAATTTGCTTGATATTAACGAGGGATCTTTCTAGCATATTAACATGCATAGAAAACAAGAAGCATAACAATCACAAATAAACATATATTGTGAAATAGTATGGCTCCTTCATGGACGTTCTTCCATGTCGGCTCCGATTCCGATGACCAGCTAGGAACTCCATCTTGTTCATTATGCCATGATGCCAAGCCACCAAGTTGATCTCTATCTTTCAACTACTACAACTAGTAATGAATTTTACAGAGAATCACAAGTCGACACACAGGTCATTATACATTATATGACAGCACTTTGGCTCCTGCGGGTGGAAAATCATGACACGCATGCCATGTATAATTTACACACATGCATCACATACACATGAGCCAGACTATTCACATCAAACCCTGCAAAAATAAAGTTATGCATAGAATCGCATTCTACCGGTTTGAGTGATCATGTATGAAATACAAGGCGCTATGCACACGATGGTCCCGCTAACCGGTTAATGAGCGGGGTTCAAAGGGGCTATGCCCGACGTTTTCGGAAATCACATATCCCATTTGTACTCCGATCATGCTGATTTTTTCAATCGAACGGATCTTATCGATCATTGCGGATCCGATTTGGATTTACGTTTCACTATTAACCCCGATGGCGGATACCGACCGGTAGGTGTAGGTTGTGTCACGACCTCATCTATTCCGATCATCAGACAACATAGCCACACTGATCCCCATGTGCAGTTGATCTCATCAATGGTGCACATAGCCGATTTCATAAAGGATAATAGATCTCATCGGCAGCCTCCACATATCTAATATGCATACGATCTGAATCCAAATCCTATAGCAGAGGCTTTGATACCACTATTGGGTTCTACGGTAGGGTGCATCGACTAAAAATAAAAAAAAATCATATGCGCATAACAACCAAGAACATTATATGGGAGATGGATCACAGGTCGTTACCCCTAGACACACAGTGTCGTGGAGCGGAAGTAGAGTTGGGGCAGCGCATCCAGAGTCGTCTCCTCGTCCAATCTCCCTCGAACAGCCGGTCGTCAGATCCCATGCATGTGCTGGTATTCCGGTGCGACGCAAGTGCACCGCCTCTAGTAGTATTCGTGCATGCAGGAGGGACAACATGCGGCGGACTGCTAGGTCCGATCACATAGTCGGCGGCGAATGGAGGTGGCTATTTGCAACACATGCAAAACCTAGTGGCAACACCGAAGTGATCAACCGAATGAGTGTGCCGCACCTCCACTTTATATGGGCATCCATCATGGGCTCAACACTTGGGCCTCACACGGATCCTAAACCCCAAAGTCTACTTGGCCTATATCCGGGTCCGAGTATGACCACACCTGACTCGTGGAGTCAGATCCGACCTCACATGTTTCTTCCCTTAAGCGCACGATCCCTTAGGTTCTTGTTTACTTGGTCGCGAGTCAGATCACATCTGACTCGACTAGTTGATGGCGGCCTCTAGCAAACCGTGCCGACTCCAAGTGTCCGATGAAGCTAGTTAGGCGAACATGTAAATCAAACTTTTGTTCCCTTTGCCATACGATATATGTTGTCGGGCTCAAGGCAAGTTTGTCATCCTTGTGCTAGCAGAACCTCTTTCTTGTTCCAGTGATGCCGACCACAAATCGGATTATCTCATAATCCATGTCTCATGGCCATACTTATCTTGGGGAGATCACACGAGGGGCCCAAATTATATCTCTCCTGATAGGAGGAGCAAATCCCATCTTTCCCAACCATGTCTCACAACATGGGTCTAGACAAGCTCGAAACCTACCTTTATAACTACCCAGTCACAGAGTAGCATTTGGTTGGCCCAAAGCAAGTATGTCACCATCCCGAGTACATGCGCCAGCTCGGGTCTTAGGACATAGAACGTATGTTGTACTAGAGACTCACACATGACATATCACTGTGTCTCATTGTTGGGTCTGTCCGACTCAGACCTTATCTCGACTCGGGTCCGACTATGTCAAATCTGACCAGATCCTTCCGAGTCCATGTTATCCCGTTAGCATCCAATGCTCCATGGCTAGTGAGACCAAGCCATCGACCGTCTCATATTGCTAGTCTAGTCGGTTGCGCGTCAAAACAACCCTTTCGACTAGGGACCTTTTAGGATAGTCATCAGACAGTGCATTGTCCCACAAAAAAGTCACATACTTGTTGACACACATCATTTATAACATCCAAGGACTATCTTTATTCATAAACACATAGGAAATATCATCATACATGATTGCCTCTAGGGCATATCTCCAACACATCATCATTAGCTTCCTCCCTTGTTCGTGTAGGCATCACGGGAGCTACTTTTTGTCATGTGCTACTCTTCAATTCGAGGTAAGGTACAATTACCTCTTCAAGTTCTACTTTCCTCCCACTCACTTCTTTCCAGAGAAACTCCTTCTTTATAAAGGACCCATTCTTGGCAACAAAGATCTTGCCCTCGGATCTATGATAGAAGGTATACCCAATGGTCTCCTTAGGGTATCCTATGAAGACTCACTTCTCCACTTTGGGTTTGACCATATCAGGTTGAAGCCACTTGACATAAGCGTCGCATCCCCAAACTTTGAGAAACGATAGTTTAGGTTTCTTGCCAAACCATAATTCATATGGTGTTGTCCCAACGGACTTAGATGGTGCCCTATTTAAAGTGAATGCAGTTGTCTCTAATGCATAACCCCAAAATGATAGTGGAAAAGTGGTAAGAGACATCATAGCACACACCATATCTCATAAAGTATGATTACGACATTCAGACACACCATTATGCTGCGGTGTTCGAGGTGGCATGAGCTGTGAAACAATTCCACACTGTCTTAAATGCATACCAAACTTGTAACTCAAATATTCACCTCCATGATCAGATCGTAGAAATTTAATTTTCTTGTTACGATGATTCTTTACTTCACTCTAAAACTCCTTGAACTTTTCAAATGTTTCATACTTGCGTTTCATTAAGTAAATATACCCATATCTACTCAAATCATCTGTGAAGGTAAGAAAATAATGATATCCACCGCATGCTTCAACACTCATTGGATCGCATACATCAGTATGTATTATTTCCAACAAGTCACTAGCCTGCTCCATTGTTCCAGAAAATAGAGTTTTAGTCATATTGACCATAAGGCATGGTTCACATGTATCAAATGATTCAGGATCAAGTGATTCCAAAAGTCCACCGGCATGGAGTTTCTTCACGCGCTTTACACCAATATGACCTAGGTGGTAGTGCCACAAGTATGTGGTACTATCATCATTAACTTTGCATCTTTTGGCATCAATATTATGAACATGTGTATCATTACGATCGAGATTAAACAAGAATAAACCGTTCACAGGGGGTACATGACCATAAAAGATATTATCCATATAAACAGAACAACCATTATTCCCTGACTTAAATGAATAACCGTCTCGCAATAAACAAGATCCAGATATAATGTTCATGCTCAACACAGGCACCAAATAACAGTTATTTAGGTTCATAACTAATCCTAAAGGTAAACATAGAGGGAGCATGCCGACGATGATCACATCAACCTTTGAACCATTTTCGACGTGCATCATCACCTTGTCCTTTGCTAGTCTTTGTTTATTCTGCATCTCCTATTTTGAGTTACAAATATTAGCAACCGGACCAGTATGAAATACCCAGGCGCTACTACGAGCAATAGTAAGGTACACATCAATAACATGTATATCAAATATACCTTTGTTGGCATTGTCGGCCTTCTTATCTACCAAGTACTTGGGAAGTTTCGCTTCTAGTTGCCATTCCCCTTGCAATTGAAGCACTCAGTCTCAGCTTTGGGTCCAGCCTTGGGTTTCTTCACGGGAGCGGCAACTAGTTTGCCAATCTTCTTAAAGTTCCCTTTCTTTCGCTTGCCTTTCTTATTGAAAATAGTGGTCTTGTTGACCATCAACACTTGATGCTCTTTCTTGATTTCTACCTCCGCGGCCTTAAGCATCGCGAATAGCCCAGGGATCGTTTTCTCCATCCCTTGCATATTATAGTTTGTCACAAAGCCCTTGTAGCTTGGTGGCAGTGACTAAAGAACTCTATCAATCGCTATTTCTTTCGGAAGATTAACTCCCAACTGATTCAAGCAGTTGTAGTACCCAGAAATTCTGAGTGCGTGCTCACTAATGGAGCTATTCACCTCCATCATGCTGCTAAAGAACTTGTTGGAGGTCTCATACCTCTCAACATGGGCATGAGCCTGAAATATCAATTTTAGCTCCTCAATCATCTCATATGCTCTGTGGTGCTCAATATGTCTCTGGAGCCCCGGTTCTAAGCCGTAAAGCATGGCGCATTGAACCATCAAGTAGTCATCAGAATGTGCCTGCCAGACATTCATAACATATATAGGCGAGCCTTGACGGGGTGCATCACCAAGCGGTGCATTAAGGACATAAGCCTTCTGTGCAGTAGTGAGGATAATCCTCAAATGATGGACATAGTCCGCATATTTCCTTCCACCATCTTTCAAGTTTTTTTTCTCTAGGAATGCATTAAAATTACAGGGCAGCTACAACGCGAGCCATTGATCTACAACATAATTTTGCAAAGATAGTAATACAAAGTTCATGAAAATTGGTTCAATAAATCATATTACTAATGAACCCCCACTTAAATCAACATACCTCAAGTTGTCTAAGAGTTACATGATCCAAATCAACCAACGCATGTCCGATCATCGTGTGGGATGGAGTGGTCATCAATGGTGAACATCTCCATGTTGATCATATCTACTATATGACTCATGTTTGACCTTCTGTTCCTTCATGTTCCGAGGACATGATTGTACATATTAGGCTCGTCAAGTTTAACCCAAGTATTTCGCATGTGTAAAACTGGCTTACACCCATTGTATGCGAACGTAGAGTCCATCACACCCGATCATCATGAGGTGCTTCGAAACGACGAACTTTCCCAATGGTGCATACTAAGGGAGAACACTTTTATCTTGAGATTGAGTGAAGGGATCATCTTATAATGCTACCATCGTCCTAAGAAAAATAAGATACATAAAAAGATAAACATAACATGCAATCAATATATGTGACATGATATGGCCATTATTATCTCGTGCTTTTGATCTCTATCTCCAAAGCACCGGCATGATCTCCATATTCACCGGCATGACACCATGATCTCCATCATCATCATGTCGTCACGTGGTTGTCTCGCCAACTATTTCTTGTAAAACTATTACTAACGCATAGTGATAAAGTAAAGCAATTACATGGCGTTATTAGTTGACACGTAGGTCATAAAATAAATTAAAGACTACCATATGGCTCCTATCGGTTTCCATACTCATTGACATGCAAGTCAAGAACCTGTTACAAAACATGATCATCTCATACATCAACACATATCACATCATGTCTTGGCCATACCACAACACAACATGCCCTGCATAATCAAGTTAGACGTCCTCTACTTTGTTGTTGCAATTTTTACCTGGCTGCTAGGGAAAGCTATAAGAACCGTTATTATCTACACAAAACCACAATGGTGATATTCAAGTTGCCTTTTAACGTTATACAAGGACTGCCTATGTCAAATCCGATTCAACCAAAGTGGGAGAGACAGACACCCACAAAGCCACTTGTATGCAATACAAGTTGCATGTCAGTCATTGGAACCGGTCTCATGTGCGAGGACATGTAAGGTTGGTCTGAGCCACTTCATCTGAATGAAATATGCCCTAGAGGCAATAATAAAGTTATTATTTATTTCCTTATTTCATGATAAATGTTTATTATTCATGCTAGAATTGTATTAAGTGGAAACATAATACATGTGTGAATACATAGACAAACATAGTGTCACTAGTATGCCTCTACTTGACTAGCTCGTTGAATCAATGATGGTTATGTTTCCTAACCATAAACTTGAGTTGTCATTTGATTAACGGGATCACATCATTAGAGAATGATGCGATTGACTTGACCCATCCGTTAGCTTAGCACGATGATCGTTTAGTTTGTTGCTATTGCTTTCTTCATGACTTATACATGTTCCTATGACTATGAGATTATGCAACTCCCATTTACCGAAGGAACACTTTGTGTGCTACCAAACGTCACAACGTAACTGGGTGATTATAAAGGTGCTCTACAGGTGTCTCTGAAGGTAATTGTTGAGTTGGCGTATTTCGAGATTAGGATTTGTCACTCCGATTGTCGGAGAGGTATCTCTGGGCCGACTCGGTAATGCACATCACTATAAGCCTTGCAAGCATTGTAACTAATGAGTTAGTTGCGGGATGATGTATTACGGAACGAGTAAAGAGACTTGCCGGTAACAAGATTGAACTAGGTATTGAGATACCGACGATCGAATCTCGGGCAAGTAACATACCGATGACAAAGGGAACAACATATGTTGTTATTCGGTTTGACCGATAAAGATCTTCGTAGAATATGTGGGAGCAAATATGAGCATCCAGGTTCCGCTATTGGTTATTGACCGGAGACGTGTCTCGGTCATGTCTACATAGTTGTCGAACTCGTAGGGTCCGCACGCTTAAAGTTTGATGACTGTTATATAATCACTTTATGTGATTTGATGTACTGAAGGTATTTTAGAGTCCCGAGTGAGATCGGGGACATGACTAGGAGTCTCAAAATGGTTGAGACATAAAGATCAATATATTGGACGACTATATTCGGACATGGGAAAGGTTCCGAGTGATTCGGGTATTTTCGGAGTACCAGGGAGTTACGGGAATTCACTGGGAGAAGTATTGGGCCTTTTTGGGCCATACGGGAATAGAGGAGAGGCCAAAAGGAAGGAGGCGCGCACCCCCCCTCTGGTCTGAATTGGACAAGGTGTGCAGCCCCCTTTTCCTTCTCCCTCTCCCTCTCTTCCCTTCTCTCCTCCTCCGGAAAGGAAAGGGGATTCCTACTAGGACTTGGGAGTCCTAGTAGGACTCCCCACACTTGGCGCCCCCCTCTAGGGCCGGCCTCTCCCTCCCTCCTTTATATACGGGGGCAGGGGGCACCTCTAGACACAACAATTGATCTCTTGGATCTTTTAGCCATGTGCGGTGCCCCTCTCCACCATAGCCCACCTCGATAATATTGTAGCGGTGCTTAGGCGAAGCCCTGCGACAGTAGAACATCAACATCATCACCACGCCGTCGTGCTGACGGAACTCTCCCTCAAAGCTCTGCTGGATCGAAGTTCGAGGGACATCATCGAGTTGAACGTGTGCAGAACTCGGAGGTGTCGTGCGTTCGGTACTTGATCAATCGGATCGTGAAGATGTACGACTACATCAACCGCGTTGTGCTAACGCTTCCGCTTTCGGTCTAAGAGGGTACGTGGACACACTCTCCCCTCTCGTTGCTATGCATCACCATGATCTTGCGTGTGCGTAGGATTTTTTTAAAATTACTACGTTCCCCAACAGTGGCATCCGAGCCAGGTTTTATGCGTAGATGTTATATGCACGAGTAGAACACAAGTGAGTTGTGGGCGATACAAGTCATACTGCTTACCAGCATGTCATACTTTGGTTCAGCGGTATTGTTGGATGAAGCGGCCCGGACCGACATTACGCGTACGCTTACGCGAGACTGGTTCTACCGACGTGCTTTGCACACAGGTGGCTGGCGGGTGTCAGTTTCTCCAACTTTAGTTGAACCTAGTGTGGCTATGCCCGGTCCTTGAGAAGGTTAAAACAACACTAACTTGATGAACTATCGTTGTGATTTTGATGCTTAGGTAAGAATGGTTCTTGCTCAGCCCGTAGCAGCCATGTAAAACTTGCAACAACAAAGTAGAGGACGTCTAACTTGTTTTTGCAGGGCATGTTGTGATGTGATATGGTCAAGACATGATGCTATATTTTATTGTATGAGATGATCATGTTTTGTAAATGAGTTATCGGCAACTGGCAGGAGCCATATGGTTGTCGCTTTATTGTATGCAATGCAATCGCCCTGTAATTGCTTTACTTTATCACTATGTAGTAGCGATAGTCGTAGAAGCAATATTTGGTGAGACGACAACGATGCTACGATGGAGATCAAGGTGTCGCGCCAGTGACGATGGTGATCATGACGGTGCTTCAGAGATGGAGATCACAAGCACAAGATGATGATGGCCATATCATATCACTTATATTGATTGCATGTGATGTTTATCTTTTATGCATCTTATTTTGCTTTGATTGACGGTAGCATTATAAGATGATCTCTCACTAAATTTCAAGATAAAAGTGTTCTCCCTGAGTATGCACCGTTGCCAAAGTTCGTCATGCCCAGACACCACGTGATGATCGGGTGTGATAAGCTCTACGTCCATCTACAACGGGTACAAGCCAGTTTTGCACACGCAGAATACTCAGGTTAAACTTGACGAGCCTAGCATATGCAGATATGGCCTCGGAACACTGAGACCGAAAGGTCGAGCGTGAATCATATAGTAGATATGATCAACATAGTGATGTTCACCATTGAAAACTACTCCATTTCACGTGATGATCGGTTATGGTTTAGTTGATTTGGATCACGTGATCACTTAGATGATTAGAGGGATGTCTATCTAAGTGGGAGTTCTTAAGTAATATGATTAACTGAACTTTAATTTATCATGAACTTAGTCCTGGGAGTATTAGCATATCTATGTTGTAGATCAATAGCTCGCGTTTAGGTCCTTTGTTTTATTTTTGATATGTTCCTAGAGAAAACTAAGTTGAAAGATGTTAGTAGGAATGATGCGGATTGGATCCGTGATCTGAGGATTATCCTCATTGCTGCACAGAAGAATTATGTCATTGATGCACCACTAGGTGACAGACCTATTGCAGGAGCAGATGCAGACGTTATGAACGTTCGGCTAGCTCAATATGATGACTACTTGATAGTTTAGTGCACCATGCTTAACAGCTTAGAATCGGGACTTCAAAGACGTTTTGAACATCGTGGATCATATGAGATGTTCCAGGAGTTGAAGTTAATATTTCAAGCAAATACCCGAGTTGAGAGATATGAAGTCTCCAACAAGTTCTATAGCTAAAAGATGGAGGAGAATAGCTCAAGCAGTGAGCATGTGCTCAGATTGTCTGGGTACTACAATCACTTGAATCAAGTGGGAGTTAATCTTCCAGATAAAATAGTGATTGACAAAATTCTCTAGTCACCATCACCAAGTTAGTAGAACTTCGTGATGAACAATAGTATGCAAGGGATGATGAAAACGATTCCTGAGCTTTTTATGATGATGAAATCGATGAAGGTAGAAATCAAGAAAGAGCATCAAGTGTTGATGATTAACAAGACCACTAGTTTCAAGAAAAGGGAAAACGGAAAGATAGGGAACTTCAAGAAGAACGGCAAGCAAGTTGCTACTCAAGTGAAGAAGCCCAAGTCTGGACCTAAGCCTGAGACTATGTGCTTCTCCTGCAAAGGGACTGGTCACTAGAAGCGGAATTGCCCCAAGTATTTGGCAGATAAGAAGGATGACAAAGTGAACAAATGCTATATTTGATATACATGTTATTGATGTGTACTTTACTAGTGTTTATAGCAACCCCTCGGTATTTGATACTGGTTCAGTTGCTAAGAGTAGTAACTCGAAACGGGAGTTGTAGAATGAACAGAGACTAGTTAAGGGTGAAGTGACGATGTGTGTAGGAAGTGGTTCCAAGATTGATATGATCATCATCGCACACTCCCTATACTTTCGGATTAGTGTTTGCGTTGAGCATGAATATGATTTGATCATGTTTATTGCAATACTGTTATTCATTTAAGTTAGAGAATAATTGTTGTTCTGTTTACATGAATAAAACCTTCTATGGTTATACATCCAATGAAAATGGTTTGTTGGATCTCGATCGTAGCGATACACATATTCATAATATTGAAGCCAAAAGATGCAAAGTTAATAATGATAGTGCAACTTATTTGTGGCACTGTCGTTTAGGTCATATTGGTGTAAAGCGCATGAAGAAACTCCATGCTGATGGGCTTTTGGAATCACTTGATTATGAATCATTTTGATGCTTGCGAACCATGCCTCATGGGCAAGATGACTAAGACTCCGTTCTCCGGAACAATGGAGCGAGCCACTAACTTATTGGAAATAATACATACCAATGTATGCGGTCCAATGAGTGTTGAGACTCACGATGGGTATCATTGTTTTCTGACCTTCATAGATGATTTGACCAGATATGTGTATATCTAATTGATGAAACATAAGTCTGAAACATTTGAAAAGTTCATATAATTTCAGAGTGAAGTGGAAAATCATCATAACAAGAAAATAAAGTTTCTATGATCTGATCGTGGAGGAGAATATTTGAGTTACGAGTTTGGTCTTCATTTGAAACAATGTGAAATAGTTTCACAACTCACGCCACCTGGAACACCATAGCGTAACGGTGTGTCCGAACATCATAACCGTACTTTATTAGATATGGTACAATATATGATGTCTCTTACTGATTTACCACTATCGTTTTGGGGTTATGCATTAGAGACAACTACATTCACGTTAAAAAGGGTACCATCTAAATCCATTGAGACGATACCGTATGAACTGTGGTTTAGCAACAAACCTAAGATGTCATTTTCTTAAAGTTTGGGGTTGCGATGCTTAATTGAAAAAGTTTCATCTTGATAAGCTCAAACCCAAGTCGGAGAAGTGCTTCTTCATAGGATACCCAAAAGTAACTGTTGGGTACACCTTCTATCACAGATCTGAAGGCAAGATATTAGTTGCTGAGAACGGATCCTTTCTAGAGAAGGAGTTTCTCTCGAAATAAGTGAGTGGGAGGAAAGTGGAACTTGATGAGGTAAATGTACTTGCTCCCTTATTGGAAAGTAGTTCATCACAGAAATCTGTTTCTATGACTCCACCAATTAGTGAGGAAGCTAATGATGATGATCATGTAACTTCAGATCAAGTTACTACGAACCTCGTAGATCAACCAGAGTGAGATCCGCACCACGGTGGTAAGGTAATCCTGTTCTGGAGGTCATGTTATTTGACCATGATGAACCTACGAACTATGAGGAAGCGATGATGAGCCCAGATTCCGCGAAATAGCTTGAGGCCATGAAATCTGAGATGGGATCCATGTATGATAACAAAGTGTGGACTTTGGTTGACTTGCCCGATGATCGGCAAGACATAGAAAATAAATAGATCTTCAAGAGGAAGACGGACTCTGATAGTAGTGTTACTATCTACAAAGCTAGACTTGTCGAAAAAGGTTTTGACAAAGTTCAAGGTGTTGACTACGATCAGATTTTCTCACTCGTAGCGATGCTTAAGTCTGTCCGAATCATGTTAGCAAATTGGCACATTTTATGAAATCTGGCAAATGGATGTCAAAACTACATTCCTTAATGGATTTCTTAAAGAAGGGTTGTATATGATGCAACTAGAAGGTTTTGTCGATCCTAAAGGTACTAACAAAATGTGCAAGCTCCAGCGATCCATCTATGGACTGGTGCAAGCATCTCAGAGTTGGAATATACGCGTTGATGAGTTGATCAAAGCATATAGTTTTATACAGACTTGTGGTGAAGCCTGTATTTACAAGAAAGTGAGTGGGAGCACTACAACATTTCTGATAAATATATGTGAATGATATATTGTTGATCGAAAATAATGTAGAATTTTCTGGAAAGCATAAATGAGTATTTGAAAGGAGTTTTTCAAATAAAGACCTCGATGAAGCTACTTACATATTGAGCATCAAGATCTATAGAGATAGATCAAGACGCTTGATAAGTTTTTTCAATGAGTACATACCTTGACAAGATTTTGAAGTAGTTCAAAATGGAATAGTCAAAGAAAGAGTTCTTACCTGTGTTACAAGGTGTGAAATTGAGTAAGACTCAAAGCCCTACCACGGCAGAAGATAGAAAGAGAATGAAAGTCATTCCCTATGCCTCAGCCATAGTTTCTATAAAGTATGCCATGTTGTGTACCATATCTATTGTCTACCCTACACTGAGTTTAGCATGGGAGTACAATAATGATCTAGGATTAGATCACTGGACAGCGGTCAAAATTATCCTTAGTGGAATAAGGATATGTTTCTCGATTATGGAGGTGACAAAAGGTTCGTCGTAAAGGGTTACGTCGATGCAAATTTTGACACTGATCCAAATGACTCTATGTCTCAATATGGATACATTTTGAAAGTGGGAGCAATTAGCAAGAGTAGCTCCGTGCAGAGCATTGTTGACATAGAAATTTGCAAAATAAATACGGATCTGAATGTGGTAGACCCGTAGACTAAACTTCTCTCACAAGCAAACCATGATCACACCTTAGTACTCTTTGGGTGTTAATCACATAATGATGTGAACTAGATTATGACTCTAGTAAACCCTTTGGGTGTTGGTCACATGACGATGTGAACTATGGGTGTTAATCACATGGTGATGTGAACTATTGGTGTTAAATCACATGGCGATGTGAACTAGATTATTGACTCTAGTGCAAGTGGGAGACTGAAGGAAATATGCCCTAGAGGCAATAATAAAGTTATTATTTATTTCCTTATTTCATGATAAATGTTTATTATTCATGCTAGAATTGTATTAAGTGGAAACATAATACATGTGTGAATACATAGACAAACATAGTGTCACTAGTATGCCTCTACTTGACTAGCTCGTTGAATCAATGATGGTTATGTTTCCTAACCATAGACATGAGTTGTCATTTGATTAACGAGATCACAACATTAGAGAATGATGTGATTGACTTGACCCATCCGTTAGCTTAGCACGATGATCATTTAGTTTGTTGCTATTGCTTTCTTCATGACTTATACATGTTCCTATGACTATGAGATTATGCAACTCCCATTTACCAGAGGAACACTTTGCGTGCTACCAAACGTCACAACATAACTGGGTGATTATAAAGGTGCTCTAAAGGTGTCTCCGAAGGTACTTGTTGAGTTGGCGTATTTTGAGATTAGGATTTGTCACTCCGATTGTGGTATCTCTGGGCCCACTCGGTAATGCACATCACTATAAGCCTTGCAAGAATTGTAACTAATGAGCTAGTTGCGGGATGATGTATTACGGAACGAGTAAAGAGACTTCCCGGTAAAGAGATTGAACTAGGCATTGAGATACCGATGATCGAACCTCGGGCAAGTAACATACTGATGACAAAGGGAATAACATATGTTGTTATGCGGTTTGACCGATAAAGATCTTCATAGAATATGTGGGAGCCAATATGAGCATCCAAGTTTCGCTATTGGTTATTGACCAGAGACGTGTCTCGGTCATGTCTATATAGTTCTCGAACATGTAGGGTCCACACGCTTAAAGTTTGATGATGCTTATATTATCAGTTTATGTGATTTGATGTACCGATGGTAGTTCGGAGTCCCGGATGAGATCGGGGACATGACGAGGAGTCTCGAAATGGTCGAGACGTAAAGATCGATATATTGGACGACTATATTCGGACATCGGAAAGGTTATGAGTGATTCAGGTATTTTCAGAGTACCGGGGAGTTATGGGAATTCACCGAGAGAAGTATTGGGCCTTATTAGGCCGTACGGGAATAGAGGAGAGGTCAAAAGGAAGGTGGCGCCCCCCCTCGTCTGAATTGGACAAGGGGTGCGGCTCCCTTTTCCTCTTCCTCTCCCCCTCTTTCTTTCTCTCCTACCCCAGAAAGGAAAGGGGAATCCTACTACGACTTGGGAGTCTTAGTAGGACTCCCCACACTTGGTGCGCCCCCTCTAGGGCCGGCCTCTCCCTCCCTCCTTTATATACGGGGGCAAGGGGGCACCTCTAGACACAACAATGGATCTCTTGGATCTTTTAGCCGTGTGCAGTGCCCCTCTCCACCATAGTCCACCTCGATAATAGTGTAGCGGTGTTTAGGCGAAGCCCTGCGATAGTAGAACATCAAAATCGTCACCATGCCGTCGTGCTGACGGAACTCTCCCTCAAAGCTCAGATGGATCGGAGTTCGAGGTACGTCATCGAGTTGAACGTCTGCAGAACTCGGAGGTGCTGTGCGTTCGGTACTTGATCGGTCGGATCGTGAAGACATACGACTACATGAACCGCGTTGGTGCTAACGCTTCCGCTTTCGGTCTACGAGGGTACATGGACACACTCTCCCCTCTCGTTGCTATGCATCACCATGATCTTGCGTGTGCGTAAGAAATTTTTGAAATTACTACGTTCCCCGACATCATCCCACAATACTAACAAATAAAAGTAAGACAAGGGAGGTAAAAAATCTGAACATCAACGCCCACAACTTGTTTGTGTTCTACTCATGCATATCATCTACGCATAGACCTTGCTTCGATACCACTGAGGGGAACGTTGCATGAAAATCAAAAAAATTCCTACGGAACACCCAAGATCTAATCCAGGAGATGCATAGCAATGAGAGGGGAGTGTGTCTACATACCCTTGTAGACCGAAAGTATAAGCATATATAACGCGGTCATACTCTTCACGTTCCAATCGCAATCCAATCCGATGAAGAGCCGAACAGACGGCACCTTCGAATTCAGCACACGTACGGCTCGATGATGGATCCTCCTCCTTGATCTAGCAATAGAAGGGGGAAATATATGGGATCTCAACTAGCATGATGGCTTGGTGGAGATGGTGGTGGTGCAGTGTTGGCAGGGCTTCGACAAACGCCGTCGAAACCGATTTGAGGAGAAAACGGAGTTATGGGAGAGGTAGGGCTGAAGCCAGGGCATGGTAATTGGTGTGTTCAGCCCCTCCCTCTCCCCCACTATATATAGGAGGCAAGGGGAGGGCTGGGGTGTAGCCCTATGATACGTCTCCAACGTATCTATAATCTTTTATTGTTCCATGCTATTATATTATCAATCTTGGATGTTCTATATGCATTATTATTCTATTTTATATGAATTTTTGGGACTAACCTATTAACCTAGTGCCCAATGCTAGTTGCTCTTTTGCCTTGTTTTTGTCTTATAGAAAATCAATACCAAATGGTGTCCAAATGGAACAAAACTTTTTGACGATTTTTCTTGGACCACAAGACACCCTGGAAGCTTCGGGAGGAGGCCAGAAGGGCCACGAGGAGATGACAAGCTTACGGGGCATGCCCCAAGAGGGCGCGCCCAAGCTTGTGGGGCCCCCATGGCACTTCTAGACGTAATTTTTCTTCTATAAGTACCCAAATATTCCCAGTAGACCAGAGGACACACCAAAAATACTTTTCCGCCGCTGCAAGTTTCTGTCTTCATGAGATCCCATCTGGGGACCTTTTCCGGTACTCCACTGGAGGGGGATTCGATCATGGAGGGCTTCTACATCAATCTTGCTGCCCTTCCGATCATGTGTGAGTAGTTTACCATAGACCTACGGGTCCATAGTTAGTAGCTAGATGGCTTCTTCTCTCTCTTTGATCTTCAATACAATGTTCTCCTCGATGTTCCTGGAGATCTATTTGATGTAATCTTCTTTTTTGGTGCGTCTATTCAGATCTGATCAATTGTGGGTTTATGATCAGATTATCTACGGATATTATTTGAGTCTTCTCTGAAATCTTTTATGCATGATTTATATAGCTTTGTATTTCTCTCTAGTCTAGTGATTTGGTTTGGCCAACTAGATTGATTTTTCTTGCAATTGGAGTGGTGCTTTGTAATGTGTTCAATGTTGCGGTGCTCAATCCCATGTGGCACCCCGTCCCAGAGAGACCGGAACACCCCATGTTCTAGCCCAGAGATCGAGGTAGGTCTTCTGGAATATGGCACCGCTCGGCCTAGAACAAATCAGCTCTTTATTACAAAGGTCTGATTTACAAAGGATCACATCAACACGACGACACTATGCCTGCTAAGGTAGCTCTATGCTAGTAGAGCTATACTTTTAGCAGTAGAACGACGACGATGGTGGTGAACTCCACTCCGCAGGGACTCTGGCTGGGACGGGATCTAGCTCACACGAATGGAAACCTCGAGGGCTAATCAATCACGGCATCACCTACAATCTGGCGCGACATGGCAGGTCAGTACATTGAATGTACTTTCAAGCTCACAACAGCCAAAAGCATCAAGGAAAAATAACAGCATAGCATTTAACAGGTAAAATTATAAACAACTACTATGATGGGAAGCAACTACTAAGCATGATATGGTACTACTAGGATTACTACTAAACCACCATCTCAAGAACCATCTCACTCTTGACTATCCGGCCAAGCAATATATCACCTCGATCACCTTGTGATCAATACCTCCACGTGATCACCGCGTGATCACATCACAAACGGAATGATAATCCTCAAGATCATCCCTATATCCTCATCATCATCCTACCGAACTATTACTGCTCACATATGAACATATAAATTATCTATCAAGTCATTCTCGTAAGTCATTCCGTCATTTGAGTGTTGATCGAACGGTGTGACCTAGTATGAACTGTGCCCATGACCGAGGATGCGGCTATTGATAGATTAAGTACACACTCTACAGAAGTTAGCACACTGTACCTACATCACAGAACCCATGGCCTCGTACTCCCATTCGGGTGGACCAACAGCGTTCCGACAAAACCAATCTACTGCCATGACACTCTCCTGGCCACTCCGGCCAACTCCCCTTCGGACTCAGTGAAGGGTGTCCCCGATGCTACTTTGGACATCCAACGGCCAACGTCGTGGAAAAACAAAACTGTCCCAGACGAGGACAAAGGGCCCTACAACTACGGGCACACAAGACTTATACCGGCCTACTTGATTAGGGTAGCGCACTCGTATAACCTTCCCTAGTTGGAGGCACCAGCGAGAGGAAAAACAATAGAATGCATTAGGGCCTTCCCATAAAGGTAAATGTGGTTGCACTGGAAAAGCCCGGTTCGGTGGCACCTGACCAACGAAATGATGGAATTTGTCCCCAAGGTAGAACTATGATAACTGACACTCCGATATAATCTATCCACTTGTAATCCAAGTCATAGCAATATCCAACAAATAATCCAGAGCATACTATCATCATATCACAATACTCTGAGGATAGCATAACACTACTGTCATGATGAATCCAAGAATCAAGATACTAATAATCCAATTGCAAGATCAAAATATTAACCTAAGATCCACAGGATAATATCATATCCAAAATAATACTCCAAAACATAATATCAAATACCATCATGTAAATAATCATAATACCCACTAATAATCCAATGGAAACATGTCATCCTCATCTACAAAATATTAGTCCTAGAAATCCAAGCAATGCGATGGCAACAACAAGATCAAGATAACTCTAAGAAATACCATGGACAATTCATTTGTAGCTAATGCAATATTTTAAGCAATTCAAATTAAACAAACCATATCATTGCATTGCAATCATGCAAATGGAGGGTGTGGCTTGCCTTGCTCCAAGAAGAAGTGGAAAGCTCCTGGTCTTCATCATGCACACAAAAACCTACTGAAAAACATTTTTGAAAGCTTTTGTAAATAATCCATAATGCATTTTTCTCTGTCCAGAAAATCTAGACAGTAGAGAAAAATACCAAATTTTACTAGAAAATAGAGGAGCTCAACAGAAAAATAATGCAAAAAGAATCAGTTCATTTTGACTAGTAGTTTAGGAGTTATTCATGGTCAAAGTTGAGTCAAACTTGGATTTAAATTGATTTAAATAGAATTTCAGAAAATCCCTAGGGGGCTGACATCGAAGGTGTAAAGTGGGTTTACGCCTCCACTTAGAAAACGGTTCGGGAGGGGGATGAGAGACTCACTAGAGGGGCCCGCCTGGCGGGTTTAAGAGAGAGGGGGAGGGAACAAAGGCGGAGCGGCTCACCGGCGATGGCTAGCCTGCGTAGAGGCCACGACGGAGCTGGGCGAGGGCGGGGATGGAACGGGCGCTCGACGATGGTCACGCCCGTACCCGCAGCTCCTTGGGAGGTGGCTGGATGGCGCGTCCCCTTCATCTCCGGCGGCTGCGTGCTTCGGGCATCGGCGAAGTCGATGATCCCGGTGACGATTGGCCCGGGGACGTGGTCGAGGAGGATTAGTGGAGTAAGAGGAATTCAATGGTGGTGGTGGCTTGACTAGAGATGCGCGGGAGGAGTCGGGCTAGAGTAGAGGCCGCACGGAGAGGCACCCCACCAGAGAGGAGGAAGAGGGCTCGCCGGCCTCGATGCTGGACTCCAGAGAGCGATTGGGAGGGAGAGAAGTGGAGGGTGAAGAGAAACGAGCTCCAGGGCGGCTTAAATAGGCAGGGAGGGAGGATCCAGAGCTCGGGTGCCGCCATGGGCGCACGGGCCTGCTCCAGCGATGACCGCATGCATCACAGGGGAGATGGAGGTGATTGGTGAGGTAGAGGGGGCTCACTGGGAGATGGAGCCAAGGGGCTAGGAGGAAACAACCGAGGCGAGCTCAGAGCCAAACCGATCATAGTGTGCCCGTGGTGCTCAGCGGCTAGCTCCGGAGAGGAGGGTCCTGGAGGGGGCAGGGGGTGGAGAGCGACGGGTGAAAGAAGGGGAGTCAGGTCGACAACACCAAACGCGCGAATACCGCCGGGAAGCCGCGGGCCGATGGGAGCCGACGCGTATAGCATGTTTGCTGCAACTAGAGAGCGCACAGAGACAAGAATACACGCGATCAATGCCTCGCATGGTAAGGAAGGGACGCAAGAGGCTGCCAATTCATGTCCAGTGTGTTGTCCTTGCATCAGAGGGGCTGTGGGAGTTGATGGATCATCAAAAGAAACCAAGGTGGGAGTTGAGGCATCGATGCAAGTTTGTTGTATCAAACTTGATCAGGCCATTGTAATCCATAGAGAATAGATTGAGGCTAGAGTTGATGTCTGAGAGATTAAGCATAGGAAGGACTATTATCTTGGGGGTTTTGGAAGGAAATGGACCAAGATTAAACATAGTTGCTTTGCAACTGCCATTATGGTCCAAAATCAAGATGTGGATGATGCACTCACATGTATTAGCCACTTCAGCTGAAATTTGGTAGATCATGATAATATGGACATATAATGATGCTATAAAAAAATTCATACCAAATGGATTTGCCAAAATGGTACATCCATCACAAACATCCTCTCTGTCCAGAATGTTGGGATAATTTTATATAGAAAATGGATTGCTGAAATTATCCCAAACTTGGTGGAGAGTAGTTATATTGGTAGGAGCATGATTTGGTAATTTCTCAGAATTAATGAAGCAATATAAAATATACTTGCTTCACAACCTAAAAATATTAACATAATCAAAGATTTGATCATGTGATCACATAGATGATTGGATTGAGCTGAAAATTGGAGGAGTGTGATGATATGAGCACATGAAGGAGTGTGCAAAATTTCAACTCATTTGGATACTCCTAGCTAGCACTTCCTTCACAATGGCTTCTGTTTGACACAAACTTTGAAAAATTGCTGAGGAAGATACTAGGCAAATGGAGCTGAATTTTGGCATGAGGCAGTGATTTGGATGTAAGAGCATGCCCAAAAAGTTTGGGAACAATCAAGTAAAGATAGGTGGCACTCCCTTCACAGAAGACCACTTTGGACAAAAATGAAGAAATAATATTGGGGAATTATTTTTGGGCTAGGAAGGGAAAGTTTGGACATATTTGGGTCACATATGATCCAAACAATTTATGAGAATTATATGGAAATTTTGGGTGTGACAGAAATATAGGTTGCTTCACAACCTAGGTCAGACATGACTATTCCTTTAATAGAAAAGGGAATATTCCAAGAAAAAGAATTTTGGGGTTGGGATAGAATGGAAATGACTTGATCTTGGGAGAGATTTGAGAATGATGAGACACTTTAGAGAAGAAATGATGATGATCTCCCAGGTTTCAAGTCCAAAGAACTGCTCCAAAAAGAAAATCAGAGCACACACCAAATAAATTAAAAGAAAAAGAAAGGGCCAAAAACCAGGGTGTTACATCCCAGTGACAGAAGGGGACATGACCCGTATTTGTATTGTTGCCATTGAGGATGAAAAGATGGGGTTTGTTCATATTGATTGGATCTATCCCTCTACATCATGTCATATTGTTTAAGGCGTTACTTCGTTCTTGTTAACTTACTACACTAGATGCATCCTGGATAACGGTCGATGTGTGGAGTAATATTAGTAGATGCAGGCAGGAGTCGGTCTACTTGTCTCGGACGTGATGCCTATATACATGATCATTGCCTTAGATATTGTCATAACTATGCGCTTTTCTAGCAATTGCTCAATAGTAATTTGTTTACCCACCGTATGCTTTCTTTCAAGAGAGAAGCCTGTAATGAAAACTATGGCTCCCGAGTCTATATTTTATCATAATATTTTCAAACCTATAAAATCAAAAACACAAAAATATCTTGCTACAATTTATTTACTTTTATTTTATTTTGCACTTTTACTTATCTTTCATATGTATCACTATCAGATCTCATCCTTGCAAGTAACCGTGAAGGGATTGACAACCCCTTTATCGCATTGGGTGCAAATATTTGTTTGTTTGTGTAGGTGCAATTATTGGAGACTCGTGTTGACAACTCCTACTGAATTGATACCTTGGTTCTTAACTAAGGGAAATACTTATCTCTACTTTGCTACATCACCCTTTCCTCTTCAAGGAAAAAACTAATGCAAGCTCAAGAAGTAGCACCCTAGCCCCTCGTCCAAAAAGGGGGCATGGGCCTAGGGCGGTTTCCTCCCTCCCTAAGGCACCTAGGGGGTGCCTTCCCCCCTTAGGAATCTTCCTCCTCCTCCCTTCTTGGCGCATGGGCCTCTTGGGGCTGGTTCCCCTGGCCCATATAGGCCAAGGCGCACCTCCTACAACCCATGTGGGCACCGGGGCAGATGGACTCCCGAACTCCTTTCGGCATTCCCGATACAATACCGATAATGCCCGAAACTTTTCCGTCGACCAAAACAGGACTTCCCCTTTATCTTTTTTATCATTTACCTACTCAAGGACGAGCAGGAATTAAGCTTGGGGATGCTGATACGTCTCCATCATATCTATAATTTCTGATTGTTTCATCCCAATATTCTACAACTTTCATATACTTTTGGCAACATTTTATGTTATTTCTGGGACTAACATATTGATCCAGTCCCTAGTGTTAGTTCCTGTTTGTCGCATGTTTTTTTGCAGAATATCCATATCAAACAAAGTCCAAACGCAATAAAAATTTATGGAGATTTATTTTCAAATATATGTGATTTTTGGGAAAAAGAATCAACATGAGACGATGCCCGAGGGGGCACAAGCTCAGACGGGCGCGCCGGGAAGGCTTGTGGGTCCCCTGTATGGCGGTTGGTGCCCTTCTTCAGCTGCTAGAAAGCTAATATCCGTATAAAATAATGTTAAAATTTCAACCCAATCAGAGTTACGGATCTTCGGGAGTTTAGGAAACGGTGAAAGGCCAGAAAACAGGAACGTGAAACAGAAGAGAAGAGAGAGAGAGAGAGATCCAATCTCGGAGGTGCTCCTGCCCCTCCGTCACCATGGAGGCCATGGAACATAGGGGAAACTCTCCTCCCATCTAGGGGGAGGCCAAGGAAGAAGAAGGAGGGGGATCTCTCCCGATCTCTCCCAGTGGTACCGGAACACCGCTAGGGCAACCATCGTGACGGCGATCTACATCAACAACTTTGCCGCCATCATCACCAACTCTCCCTCCTCTATGCAGCGGTGTAACACCGCTTCTCCCATTTTAATTTCTACTTAAACATGGTGCTTAATGCTACATATTATTATCCAATGTTGTGTTGCCATCCTATGATGTTTGAGTAGATTCGTTTTGTCCTATGGGTTGATTGATGATGGTGATTGGTTTGAATTGTATGTTTCATTTTGGTGCGTCCTATGGTGCCCTCTGTGTCGCGCAAGCATGAGGGATTCCCGCTGTAGGGTGTTGCAATATGTTGATGATTCTCTTATGGTGGGTGGCATGAGTAACGGAAACACATACCCGAGTAAGGGGGTTGTTGCGTATGGGAGTATAGAGGACTTGATACTTAATGTTATGGCTAGGTTTTACCTTGATGTCTACTAGCAACATTATTCTTGTAGACACGTGTTGGGCCTCCAAGCGCAGAGTTCTGTAGGACAGTAGCAATTTTCCCTCAACTGGATGACGTAAGGTTTTTCAATGCATGGGAGGTGTAGGATGAAGATGGTCTCTCTCAAACGACCCTGCAATCAAATACAAGAAATCTCTTGTGTCCCCAACACACCCAATACAATGGCAAATTGTATAGATGCACTAGTTCGGCGAAGAGATGATGATATAAGTGTAATATTGATGATAGAAATATATATTTATAATCTTAATAAATAAAAATAGCAAGGTATAAAATAGTAAATGGGCAGAAAAATGGTATTGCAATGCTTGAAAATGAGGCCTAGGGTCCGTACTTTTGCTAGTGCAATCTCTCAACAATGCTAATATAATTGGATCATATAACCACACCACAAAGTGCAATGAAGAATCACTCCAAAGTTCCTATCTAGCGGAGAACATAAGAAGAAATTGTTTTTAGGGTACGAAACCACCTCAAAGCTATTCTTTGCAATCAATCTATCCTAGAGTTCATACTAAAATAACAACAAGCTATTCTTTCTGATCGATCTAACCAAGAGTTTGTA
This sequence comes from Triticum dicoccoides, assembly GCF_002162155.2. Classification (NCBI taxonomy): domain Eukaryota; kingdom Viridiplantae; phylum Streptophyta; class Magnoliopsida; order Poales; family Poaceae; genus Triticum; species Triticum dicoccoides. The sequence continues at coordinate 420,915,814 of NC_041392.1, read as the reverse complement.
CTAAAATAACACCAAAGAAAATTCAGATTCATAATACTCAATCCAACACAAAGAACGTCAAATAGTGTCCCAAGATTTCTACCGGAGTAACAAAGACAAGAACATGCATCAACCCCTATGCATAAATTACCCCAATGTCACCTCGAGAATCCACGAGTTGAGTGCCAAAACATATATCAAGTGAATCAATAAGATACCCCATTGTCACCATGAGTATTCAATTGCAAGACATATATCAAGTGCTCTCAAATCCATAAAAGTATTCAATCCGATAACAAAGAAATCTCAAAGGGAAAAACTCAATTCATCACAACAAGATAGAGAGGGGAAAACACCATATGATCCGACTATATTAAAAAAGGCCCGCGATACATCAAGATCATGACATCTCAAGAACACGAGAGAGAGAAAGATTAAACACATAGCTACTGGTACAAACCCTCAACCCCGAGGGTGGACTACTCCCTCCTCATCGTGGTGGCCGTCGGGATGATGAAGATGGCCACCGGTGATGATATCCCCCTCCGGTAGAGTGCCGGAACGGGGTCTAGATTTGTTTTCGGTGGCTACAGAGCCTTGCGGCGGCGGAACTTATGATCTAGGTTAATCTCGAGGGTTTCTGGAATTTTTGGGAATTTATAGGGTAAAGAGGGAGTGCGGGAGGCCACCGAGGTGGGCACAACCCACCTGGGCATGCCTAGGCCCCCAGACTCACCCTGGTGGGTTGTGCCCCCCTTGGGGCACCCCCAAGGTGCTTCTTTGGCCCATCCTGGGTGTTCTAGTCCATAAAAAATCTCCGAAAAGTATCGCAGTGTCTGGACTCCGTTCGATATTGATTTCCCATGATGTAAAAAACAAGCAAAAAACAGCAACTGGCACTGGAAACTGGGTCAATAGGTTAGTCCCAAAAAATGATATAAAGTTGCTGTAAAATGATTGTAAAACATCCAAGAATGATGATATAATGGCATGAATACTTCATAAATTATAGATACGTTGGAGACGTATCAGCATCCCCATGGTTAATTCCTACTCGTCCTCGAGTAGGTAAATGATAAAAGAAATATTTTATGAAGTGTGAATGCTAGGAAAGTGCATAAGTTTGATCAATGATAATTTCAATCACTTTTCCTAGCATCATGACAACAACTCTTTCTTATAAAACTTCTCATGTTATAGTAGCAACCAATTCACATGTTAAGGTTGAAACAATGAATTCTCTTGAAACTCAACAACCAATGTACTTAGTTACCAAGCAATTGTAATTTAACTTATTCAACAGAGTGTAAGTAAGAGCTCCACATACTCAACCATCATATAGTCTTCTATGATTGCTAACACTCACCACATACACATGAGCAAAACGTTTCAACCGGACACTTAGAAAGATTGGGGCTCATAATATCGCCTCCCAACGTATTCACCTCAAGGGTGATGTCAACAATAATAACTCATGCTACCCTATCCAACTGGATATATGTTCCTATATCTTTCCTCACCATATGATGCTTGCCAAAAGAGAAAAATAAAAAGGAATAGAGAGAATAACTTTGAATTTTGCATAAAAGTAAATACTGAAAAGTAAAAGATAGGCCCTTCGCAGAGGGAAGCAGAGGTTGCCATGCACTTATTTGTTTGTATGATCAACCCCTTAGTGCAAAAGAACGTCACGTTATATTGCCCCTTATGATAGCAACATTTATTATGCAGTCTGTCGCTTTTATTCTTTGTCATCACAAGTTCCTACAACGCTCAATTTTCTCTTACACTAAATGATCTAACACTTTTAGAAGCAATTTTTATTGCCTTATTGCACCGATGACAACTTACTTGAAGGATCTTATTCAATCCTTAGGTCGGTATGGTGGACTCTTGAAAATAAGATTTGGGTTTAAGGGGTTTTGGATGCACAAGCACTACTAGGGAAAAGCCTAGTAGTAGCGCGGGTTTTTAGGCTATCAGCAGCGCGGGGGGCCGCGCTACCAATAAGGCGCTACAGCTAACTCCTAGTAGTAGCGCTGTATTCACCCGCACTACTACTATTGACTATAGCAGCAGTGCTTTTACAGAACGCGCTGCTATTAGTTAGCTGTAGCGATTTCCTAGCCCTGTGCTACTGCTATATCTTTCATCATTTTAACCCTGTTTCAGCTTCAATAAACTACAATTTCGAGATACTAGGTACTACTAGATATCAATTTCATAAAGGCATAAAGCATTATAGGTACTAGGTAGTATTCCCTCGGTTCCAAATTACTCGTCGTGGTTTTAGTTCAAATTTGAACTAAAACCACGACGAGTAATTTGAAATCGAGGGAGTACTAGATAACAATTTCATATATACTCAACATGCATCCTCAAGCAGTACTAGGTGATATCGACGATGATCATCACATGTAGTTTTATATGATATCGACGATGATCATCATATGTAGTTCTACATGATATCGACGGCAATCAACATATGTAGTTCTAGATGATATAGCCACACACACATACGTAGTTGTAACACCCTCGATGCGACTATATCTCCCATGTGTCAAGGCACGACTTAGAGGCATAATCGCATTGAAGGCATATGTTGCAAGCTAGGCAATCATCACATACATCCCAAGTAATATAATTAATAAAAGCGGAGATAACATAGTTGGCTTACACTCGCCACGTCAATCAAGTGCATAAATAACATTACATCATCCAAACACTCATGGCCCGACTACGGCGCCAAAATAAAAGATAACCCAACATGCGAAATGGTCCCGATCACCCCCAACAGGGCACCACTACTGATCATCACGAAAAGAAACATAGTATCACTGAGAGTCCTCGTCGAACTCCCGCTTGAGCTCGAGTGCGTCACCTGGAGCAGAATCATCAGGCCCTGCATCTGGTGTAATAGTAATCTGTGAGCCACAGGGACTCAGCAATCTCGCACCCTCGCGATCAAGACTATTTAAGCTCATAGGTAAGGCAAGGTAAAAATATATGTGGAGCTGCAGCAAGCGACTAGCAAATATGGTGGCTATCCTGTTCGCAAAAGAGAGCGAGAAGAGGAGGCAAAGCGCGAGCGAGAAACTATAGAGCAATCTGCGCAAACATTACTCCAACACAGTGTCCACTTCCCGGACTCTGCCAAGAAGAGGACATCACGACAACTCACACGGTTGATTCATTTTAATTAAGTTAAGGTTCAAGTTATCTACAACCGGACATTAACAAATTCCCATCTGCCCATAACCGCGGGCACGGCTTTCGAAAGTTCAAATCCCTGCAGGGGAGTCCCAACTTAGCCTATGACAAGCTCTCACGGTCAACGAAGGAATAGCCCTCCTCCCGAGACATTCCGATCAGACTCGGTACCTTGGTTCTTCAAGACACTTCGACAGGTTAAAACAAGACCAGCAACACCACCCGAATGTGCCGACAAATCCCGATAGGAGCTGCACATATCTCGTTCTTAGGGCACACTCAGATAGGTCAAGCTACAAGTAAAACCAACCCTCAAGTTTCCCCGAGGTGGCCCCGCAGGCTGCCCGGTTCGGACCAACACTCAGAA
>NC_041392.1:420909504-420911830 GCF_002162155.2 Triticum dicoccoides | reverse complement strand
TGACCCTCAGGCTCCGGAAACCCAAGGGAAAAAGGGGCTAGGTGGCAAATGGTAAAACCAAGGTTGGGCATTGCTGGAAAAGCATTAATCAAGGCGAACTATCAAGGGGTTCCCATTATAACCCAACCGCGTAAGGAACGCAAAATCCGGGAACATAACACCGATATGACGGAAACTAGGGCGGCAAGAGTGGAACAAAACACTAGGCGAGAGGCCGAGCCTTACACCCTTTACCAAATGTATAGATGCATTAAGATAACAAGATAATATAATGATATCCCAACAAGTAAATAAATGTTCCAACAAGGAACGGCCTCCAATCTTCACCTGCAACTAGCAACACTATAAGAGGGGCTGAGCAAAGCGGTAACATAGCCAATCAACGGTTTGCTAGGACATGGTGGGTTAGAGGTTTGACATGGAAATTTGGGAGGCTTGAAAGCAAGTGGTAGGCATCATAGCATTGGCATAGCAAAAGAGCGAGCAATCTAGCATAGCAAAGATAGTAGTGATTTCGAGGGTATGATCATCTTGCCTGCAAAGTTGTCAGAGTTGACTGGATCCTCGAAAGCAAACTCAACGGGCTCCTCGTTAGCGAACTCGTCTCCCGGCTCTACCCAAACAAGACAAACAAGCAACAAGGACACAATCAACCACGTGCAAAGCTCAAACAAAATGATGCAAGGATGGTATGCTATGCGGGATGCGATGCGGGATGCATATGCAAGATTTGACAAGGGATGCATGAACCTGGCCTCAACTTGGGAATCCAAGTGTGCCACTGGAAAGATGAGATGAAATCGCTTGAAAACTATATAAAGAACGTCGGAATCGGAGTTACGGTTTGGAAATGGTAAGCAATTCAAATATGACACCGGTCTGCGATTTACAGCAAGTAGTCATCTAAATGCAATGAGATGATCATGCTATAGCACCCAAACATGGTATAAAAATATATGGCAGGGATGCATTCAAGATGCTTAACAAAAGTCTAGCACTGAGCTACGGCCAATTCATCCATTAACAGGTTCAAACAAGCATGGCAAAAATGCATATGGCAAACAGATTTCAGACTTAGTGAAATTAACACTTGTCTGGAATTTCAGATCAGGTAGCACTCTTCGGAGCAACAAAACTACATGCTAAAGGACCTGAACATGGCAAAGTAAAGCATGGCCTGGAGCTACTCAAAGAGATTAACAAAAATCTCTTAGTTACCTTGAGCCAAAAGGGATCAGAAAATACAATTGCAAGCATGTGAACATGGCAAAAACATAATCAGATTCCAGACTTGGTGAAAACTGGCACATGCTGAAACTGATATCAAGTAGGCATCTTTACGAGCTCGATGCACTCACTACGGAGCAAGTCATGATAAGATAAGCATACACCCATCAAGAATACATAAAATGCAAGCTAGACATGGCAAGAACAATAACATAGCATGCACGGATCAACTACAACATCATCGGCAAAATCGCTAACAAGTAGACAATCTGCCCAGAATTACGATGTAGCAAAAGTAGAGCTCGATTGACTCAAGCTAGGGTGCTCCATAGTTGCAAGCAAAGACATGGATGGATAGAGCACTACAAGATTAACAAAACATCCTTACTGATCATCCTCAAAAGAGGCACGGATCACTAGGAAACAACATGAACATATGGCCATATGAGATAAACAGCTCAAGGACTTAGTGGAAATGCTAAGTCCCTGAAATCAGAATTACCAAGTGCCTCACTTGGCAAGCTTGTACTAGTCACCACACACATCACAAAAATACATGGGTTGCACCTCTGGAAAGATGGCAAAACCCTTAACAAAACATATGTAGAGCTCAAAGGCATATCATGCACACAATAATCATGGCAAAAATGACAAATATCTAAATGGAGTAGCAGATCTGACAATTATCTCAAGTAGCACTCTTCTAACAGCATTTCGGGCATCAAGATGAACTCAAATGAAAATGATGCAAGGAAATGAAATGATGTACTCTCTGAGACGAACAATTTGATATGCTATATGCCCAAAACGGAGCTACGGATGCCAAGTTATGGCATGATGAACATGGGCATATGGATTAGGGTTCGGGGGTAAAAAGGTCAACCGAGAAGTTTCAGATCCAGATCTGGATCCGGCCGGAACGGATCCCGAGGTTCACCGTAGAGGTCCCTGTTCGCCGGAGTGAGACGGGGCGGCCGCCGGAGAAGGACTTGCCGGCGACAAGGAAGAGGCGCGGGGCCGGAGCCGCGGCGGTGGTGGCCGGAGATGGAGGTGCGGCCGGCGAGGAGCGCGGGGCGGCGCCGGTGGAGGGTGCGGTGGC